>NW_027183152.1:57500-59000 GCF_041146395.1 Eulemur rufifrons | reverse complement strand
CTGACACTAACCTAACACCTAACCCTAACCAGAACCGCTAAAGCTAAGCCTGAACCCTATCCCTAACCCTAGCAGTAAACTTTAACCCTAAACCTAAGCCCAACCCGTAACCCTAATCCTATCCTTTTACCCTAAAACTAACCCCTAAACCTAACCCCTATACCTCACCCTAACTCTAACCCCAATCCTAATTCTAACCATACCCCTTCATAAAACACTAACCGCTAACCCTAACACTAACCAAAAACCCTAATCACTAATCCCTAACCCTAACACTTAACCTTTACCCTAACCGTTAACCCTCACCCTAAATCTTAACACTCACCCTAACCTTAACCTTTAACTCTATGCCTAACCCTTAAGCCTACAGTAAGGAAGACCCTTAATGCTAATGGGATCCCTTATCTCTAACCCTAACACTACAGCTAAAAATAACCCTAACCTTGGATCCTTAAACCTAACCCCTAACACTTACTTGAACCCCAAACCCTAACCCTAATCCTAAGCATTAAACCTAACCCTATCTCTGAACCGTAACGCTAGCCCTTACCCTAACGCCTAGATCTAACCCTAAATCGAACCTAACGCCTAATCCTAACCTTAAGCCCTAATGCTAACTCTAACCCTGAACCCTAAACCTACCCGTAACCCTTAACACTAACCCTATCCGTGAACCTTAACCCTGACCCTAACCATTACCCACACCCAAGCATTTAACCCTGACCCTACCCCTAATCCTTAATGATAACACTAACACTAAACCCTAACCCTAAGCCCAACACTTAACCCTAATCCTATCCCTTAACCCTAACCCTAACGCAAACCCCTAAACGTAACCCTAACCGTGACCAGTAAACCTAACCTTAACCTCTAACACAAACCATAGCACATAACTCTAACCCTTAAATTAAACCTAACCCCAACCCTAACCCTAAACCCTAACACTTAACCTTAACCCTAAGCGTTAACTCTCACGCTAACCTTTAATCCTAAACCTAATCCTAATCTTCAACCCTAAACCTAACACTTAACCCTAACACTGTACCAAACCCTAACCCGTCATCTTAACCCTAACCGTTAACCTCAACCCTAAACCAAAGTGTAGCCGTTAAACCTAAGAGTAGCCTTTAACCCTAACCCTAATCCCTAACCCTAAGCCCTCACCCTAACACTAAATTTCATCCTTAACCCTAACCATAATCCTAACCCTAAATCTCATTCTCAGACTTCTTGCTTTCTTAGAGTTTGGAAAGCCTGCCATCCTCCCATGCCATGCGTGAAAGGAGGCTCTACCACTGTGTCCTGCATGAAACCCACGGGCCCATACCCAGAGTACGATAGAGTGGGTTCCCGGGTACAATCCCAGCCCCCTAAACTCCCCCCGCCCGCCTAATGCAGACAGGACCCGTGCGCTAAGCATAAACAATACCTTTGACAGATAACCCTAACCCTGAACATAACACCCAACCCTGTTCCTCTTTCTCCCCTTAACACGTAAAC
>NW_027183152.1:37500-42500 GCF_041146395.1 Eulemur rufifrons | reverse complement strand
CTACCCGTAACCTTTAACACTAACCCTATCCGTCAACCTTAACCCTGACCCTAAACATTACCCGCACCCAAGCATTTAACCCTGACACTACCCCTAATCCTTAATGATAACCCTAACACTAAACCCTAACCCTAAGCCCAACACTTATCCCTAATCCTATCCCATAACTATAACCCTAATGCTAACCCCTAAACGTAACCGTAACCGTGACCATTAAACCTAACCCTAACCTCTAACACAAACCATAGCACTAAACTAACTAAAACTAACCCTATCCCTAACCCTAACCCTAAACCCTAACTCTTAACCTTAACCCTAAGCGTTAACTCTCACGCTAACCTTTAATCCTAATCCTAATCCTAATCTTCAACACTAAACCTAAGACTTAACCCTAAACCTGTACCATAACCTAACCCCTCATCTTAACCCTAATCGTAAACCTCAACCCTAAACCAAAGTGTAATCGTTAAACCTAAGAGTAACCTTTAACCCTAACCCTAATACCTAACCCTAAGCCCTCACCCTAACACTAAACTTCATCCTTAACCCTAACCATAATCCAACCCTAAATCTCATTCTCACATTTCTTGCTTTCTTAGAGTTTAGAAAACCTGCCATCCTCCCATGCCATGGGTGAAAGGAGGCTCTACCACTGTGTCCTGCATGAAACCCACGGGCCCATACCCAGAGTATGATAGAGTTGGTTCCCGGGTACAATCCCAGCCCCGTAAACTCCCCCAGCCAGCCTAATGCAGACAGGGCCCGTGCGCTAAGCATAAACAATACCTTTAACAGATAACCCTAACCCTGAACATAACACCCAACCCTGTTCCTATTTCTCCCCTTAACACGTAAACCTCACCGTGCGCCTAACTTTAACCTCTTATCCTAACGTTAATGCATAACGCATTTCCTGAGAACAACCCCTATCCCATAATTCTAACCCTATCTCCTAGTCATCACTGTGACACCTAATCCCTAACCCTAATTCTAAACCGCTAACCCTAACCGTAACCCTACCTACAACCCTAACACTGACAGTAACCCTTACTTCTAACCCCAACGCTATGCCCAACAAAAACCCTAACCCTGCACCCTAACCCCTAAGCCTTACCCTAACCCTTAACCCTAATCCTAATCCTAACCATTAAACCTAACCCTAGCTCTTAAAGATAACCCTGAACCTTGCCCTCACGACTAGACCTAACCCTGACACTAACCTAACACCTAACCCTAACCAGAACCCCTAAAGCTAACCCTGAACCCTATCCCTAACCCTAGCAGTAAACTTTAACCCTAAACCTAAGCCCAACCCGTAACCCTAATCCTATCCTTTTACCCTAAAACTAACCCCTAAACCTAACCCCTATACCTCACCCTAACTCTAACCCCAATCCTAATTCTAACCATACCCCTTCATAAAACACTAACTCCTAACCGCTAACCCTAACACTAACCAAAAACCCTAATCACTAATCCCTAACCCTAACGCTTAACCTTTACCCTAACCGTTAACCCTCACCCTAAATCTTAACACTGACCCTAACCTTAACCTTTAACTCTAAGCCTAACCCTTAACCCTACAGTAAGGAAGACCCTTAATGCTAATGGGATCCCTTTTCCGTAACCCTAACACTACAGCTAAAAATAACCCTAACCTTGGATCCTTAAACCTAACCCCTAACACTTACTTTAACCCCAAACCCTAACCCTAATCCTAAGCATTAAACCTAACCCTATCTCTTAACCCTAACGCTAGCCCTTACCCGAACGCCTAGATCTAACCCTAAATCGAACCTACCGCCTAATCCTAACCTTAAGCCCTAATGCTAACTCTAACCCTGAACCCTAAACCTACCCGTAACCCTTAACACTAACCCTATCCGTGAACCTTAACCCTGACCCTAACCATTACCCGCACCCAGGCATTTAACCCTGACCCTACCCCTAGTCCTTAATGATAACCCTAACACTAAACCCTCACCCTAAGGCCAACACTTAACCATAATCCTATCCCTTAACCCTAACCCTAACCCTAAACCTAATGCTAACCGCTAAACGTAACCCTAACCGTCACCAGTAAACCTAACCGTAACCTCTAACACAAACCATAGCACATAACTCTAACCCTAAAACTAACCCTAACCCTAAACCTAACCCTAAACCCTAACTCTTAACCTTAACCCTAAGCGTTAACTCTCACGCTATACTATAATGCTAACCCTAATCCTAATCTTCAACCCTAAACCTTACACTTAACCCTAACCCTGTACCAAACCCTAACCCCTCATCTTAACCCTAACCGTAAACCTCAACCCTAAACCAAAGTGTAACCGTTAAATCTAAGAGTAACCTTTAACCCTAACCCTAATCCCTAACCCTAAGCCCTCACCCTAACACTAAACTTCATCCTTAACCCTAACCATAATCCTAACCCTAAATCTAATTCTCAGACTTCTTGCTTTCTTAGAGTTTAGAAAGCCTGCCATCCTCCCATGCCATGCTTGAAAGGAGGCTCTACCACTGTGTCCTGCATGAAACCCACGGGCCCATACCCAGAGTATGATAGAGTGGGTTCCCGGGTACAATCCCAGCCCGCTAAACTCCCCCCGCCGCCCTAATGCAGACAGGGCCCGTGCGCTAAGCATAAACAATACCTTTAACAGATAACCCTAACCCTGAACATAACACCCAACCCTGTTCCTATTTCTCCCCTTAACACGTAAACCTCACCGTGCGCCTAACTTTAACCTCTTATCCTAACGTTAATGCATAACCCATTTCCTGAGAAAAACCCCATCCCATAATTCTAACCCTATCTCCTAGTCATCACTGTGACACCTAATCCCTAACCCTAATTCTAAACCGCTAACCCTAACCGTAACCGTACCTACAACCCTAACACTGACAGTAAACCTTACTTCTAACCCCAACGCTATGCCTAACAAAAACCCTAACCCTTGACCTTAACCCTTCACCTTAACCCCTAAGCCTTACCCTAACCCTTAACCCTAATCCTAATCCTAACCTTTAAACCTAACCCTAGCTCTTAAAGCTAACCCTAAACCTTACCCTCACGACTAGACCTAACCCTGACACTAAACTAACACCTAACCCTAACCTGAACCCCTAAAGCTAAGCCTGAACCCTATCCCTAACCTTAGAAGTAAACTTTAACCCTAAACCTAAGCCCAACCCGTAACCCTAATCCTATCCTTTTACCCTAAAACTAACCCCTAAACCTAACCCCTATACCTCACCCTAACTCTAACCCCAATCCTAATTCTAACCATAACCCTTCATAAAACACTAACTCCTAACCGCTAACCCTAACACTAACCAAAAACCCTAATCACTAATCCCTAACCCTAACGCTTAACCTTTACCCTAACTGTTAACCCTCACTCTAAATCTCAACACTGACCCTAACCTTAACCTTTAACTCTAAGCCTAACCGTTAATCCTACAGTAAGGAAGACCCTTAATGCTAATGGGATCCCTTATCCCTAACCCTAACACTACAGCTAAAAATAACCCTAACCTTGGATCCTGAAACCTAACCCCTAACACTTACTTTAACCCCAAACCCTAACCCTAATCCTAAGCATGAAACCTAACCCTATCTCTTAACCCTAACGCTAGCCCTTACCCTAACGCCTAGATCTAACCCTAAGTCTAACCTACCGCCTAATCCTAACCTTAAGCCCTAAGGCTAACTCTAACCCTGAACCCTAAACCTACCCGTAACCCTTAACACTAACCCTATCCGTGAGCCTTAACCCTGACCCTACCTATTACCCGCACCCAAGAATTTAACCCTGACCCTAACCCTAATCCTTAAGGCTAACCCTAACACTAAACACTAACCCTAAGCCCAACACTTATCCCTAATCCTATCCCTTAACCCTAAGCCTAACCCTAACGCTACCCCCTAAACCTAACCCGAACCGTGACCAGTAAACCTAACCCTAACCTCTAACACAAAGCGTAGCTCATAACTCTAACCCTAAATCTAACCCTAACCCTAAACCTAACCCTAAACCCTAACTCTTAACCTTAACCCTAAGCGTTAACTCTCACGCTAACCTTTAATCCTAACCCTAATCCTAATCTTCAACCCTAAACCTAACACTTAACCCTAACCCTGTACCAAACCCTAACCCCTCATCTTAACCCTAACGGTAAACCTCAACCCTATACCAAAGTGTAACCATTAAACCTAAGAGTAACCTTTAACCCTAACCCTAATCCCTAACCCTAAGCCCTCACCCTAATACTAAACTTCATCCTTAACCCTAACCATAATCCTAACCCTAAATCTAATTCTCAGACTTCTTGCTTTCTTAGAGTTTAGAAAGCCTGCAATCCTCCCATGCCATGCGTGAAAGGAGGCTCTACCTCTGCGTCCTGCATGAAACCCACGGGCTCATACCCAGAGTATGATAGAGTGGGTTCCCGGGTACAATCCCAGTCCCCTAAACTCCCCCCGCCCGCCCATTGCAGACAGGGCCCGTGCGCTAAGCATAAACAATACCTTTAACAGATAACCCTAACCCTGAACATAACACCCAACCCTGTTCCTATTTCTCCCCTTAACACGTAAACCTCACCGTGCGCCTAACTTTAACCTCTTATCCTAACGTTAATGCATAGCCCATTTCCTGAGAACAACCCCAATCCCATAATTCTAACCCTATCTCCTAGTCATCACTGTGACACCTAATCCCTAACCCTAATTCTAAACCGCTAACCCTAACCGTAACCCTACCTACAACCCTAACACTGACAGTAACCCTTACTTCTAACCCCAACGCTATGCCTAATAAATACCCTAAACCTTCACCCTAACCCCTAAGCCTTACCCTAACCCTTAACCCTAATCCTAATCCTAACCATTAAACCTAACCCTAGCTCTTAAAGCTAACCCTAAACCTTACCCTCACGACTAGACCTAACCCTGACACTAACCTAACACCTAACCCTAACCAGAACCCCTAAAG
>NW_027183152.1:0-25000 GCF_041146395.1 Eulemur rufifrons | reverse complement strand
GAACCCTAAACCTACCCGTAACCCTTAACACTAACCCTGTCCGTGAACCTTAACCCTGACCCTAACCATTACCCGCACCCAAGCATTTAACCCTGACCCTTCCCCTAATCCTTAATGATAACCCTAACACTAAACCCTAACCCTAAGCCCAACACTTATCCCTAATCCTATCCCTTAACCCTAACCCTAACCCTAATGCTACCCCCTAAACGTAACCCTAACCGTGACCAGTAAACCTAACCCTAACCTCTAACACAAATCATAGCACATAACTCTAACCCTAAAACTAACCCTAACCCTAAACCTAACCCTAAACCCTAACTCTTAACCTTAACCCTAAGCGTTAACTCTCACGCTAACCTTTAATCCTAACCCTAATCCTAATCTTCAACCCGAAACCTAACACTTAACCCTAACCCTGTACCAAACCCTAACCCCTCATCTTAACGCTAACCGTAAACCTCAACCCTAAACCAAAGTGTAACCGTTAAACCTAAGAGTAACCTTTAACCCTAACCCTAATCCCTAACCCTAAGCCCTCACCCTAACACTAAACTTCATCCTTAACCCTAACCATAATCCTAACCCTAAATCTAATTCTCAGACTTCTTGCTTTCTTAGAGTTTAGAAAGCCTTCAATCCTCCCATGCCATGCGTGAAAGGAGGCTCTACCACTGTGTCCTGCATGAAACCCACGGGCCCATACCCAGAGTATGATAGAGTGGGTTCCCGGGTACAATCCCAGCCCCCTAAACTCCCCCCGCCCGCCTAATGCAGACAGGGCCCGTGCGCTAAGCATAAACAATACCTTTAACAGATAACCCTAACCCTGAACGTAACACCCAACCCTGTTCCTATTTCTCCCCTTAACACGTAAACCTCACCGTGCGCCTAACTTTAACCTCTTATCCTAACGTTAATGCATAACCCATTTCCTGAGAACAACCCCTATCCCATAATTCTAACCCTATCTCCTAGTCATCACTGTGACACCTAATCCCTAACCCTAATTCTAAACCGCTAACCCAAACCGTATCCCTACCTACAACCCTAACACTGACAGTAACCCTTGCTTCTAACCCCAACGCTATGCCTAATAAAAACCCTAACCCCTCACCCTAACCCCTAAGCCTTACCCTAACCCTTAACCCTAATCCTAATCCTAACCATTAAACCTAACCCTAGCTCTTAAAGGTAACCCTAAACCTTACCCTCACGACTAGACCTAACCCTGACACTAACCTAACACCTAACCCTAACCAGAACCCCTAAAGCTAACCCTGAACCCTATCCCTAACCCTAGCAGTAAACTTTAACCCTAAACCTAAGCCCAACCCGTAACCCTAATCCTATCCTTTTACCCTAAAACTAACCCCTAAACCTAACCCCTATACCTCACCCTAACTCTAACCCCAATCCTAAATCTAACCATACCCCTTCATAAAACACTAACTCCTAAACGCTAACCCTAACACTAACCAAAAACCCTAATCACTAATCCCTAACCCTAACGCTTAACCTTTACCCTAACCGTTAACCCTCACCCTAAATCTTAACACTGACCCTAACCTTAACCTTTAACTCTAAGCCTAACCCTTAACCCTACTGTAAGGAAGACCCTTAATGCTAATGGGATCCCTTATCCCTAACCCTAACACTACAGCTAAAAATAACCCTAACCTTTGATCCTTAAACCTAACCCCTAACACTTACTTTAACCCCAAACCCTAACCCTAATCCTAAGCATTAAACCTAACCCTATCTCTTAACCCTAACGCTAGCCCTTACCCTAATGCCTAGATCTAACCCTAAATCGAACCTACGGCCTAATCCTAACCTTAAGCCCTAATGCTAACTCTAACCCTGAACCCTAAACCTACCCGTAACCCTTAACACTAACCCTATCCGTGAACCTTAACCCTGACCCTAACCATTACCCGCACCCAAGCATTTAACCCTGACCCTACCTCTAATCCTTAATGATAACCCTAACACTAAACCCTCACCCTAAGCCCAACACTTAACCCTAATCCTATCCCTTAACCCTAACCCTAACGCAAACCCCTAAACGTAACCCTAACCGTGACCAGTAAACCTAACCTTAACCTCTAACACAAACCATAGCACATAACTCTAACCCTAAAACTAAACCTAACCCCAACACTAACCCTAAACCCTAACTCTTAACCTTAACCCTAAGCGTTAACTCTCACGCTAACCTTTAATCCTAACCCTAATCTTAATCTTCAACCCTAAACCTAACACTTAACCCTAACCCTGTACCAAACCCTAACCCCTCATCTTAACCCTAACCGTAAACCTCAACCCTAATCCAAAGTGTAACCGTTAAACCTAAGAGTAACCTTTAACCCTAACCCTAATCCCTAACCCTAAGCCCTCACCCTAACACTAAACTTCATCCTTAACCCTAACCATAATCCTAACCCTAAATCTAATTCTCAGACTTCTTACTTTCTTAGAGTTTAGAAAGCCTGCAATCCTCCCATGCCATGCGTGAAAGGAGGCTCTACCACTGTGTCCTGCATGAAACCCACGGGCCCATACCCAGAGTATGATAGAGTGGGTTCCCGGGTACAATCCCAGCCCCCTAAACTCCCCCCGCCTGCCTAATGCAGACAGGGCCCGTGCGCTAAGCATAAACAAAACCTTTAACAGATAACCCTAACCCTGAACATAACACCCAACCCTGTTCCTATTTCTCCCCTTAACACGTAAACCTCACCGTGCGCCTAACTTTAACCTCTTATCCTAACGTTAATGCATAACCCATTTCCTGAGAACAACCCCTATCCCATAATTCTAACCCTATCTCCTAGTCATCACTGTGACACCTAATCCCTAACCCTAATTCTAAACCGCTAACCCTAACCGTAACCCTACCTAAAACCCTAACACTGACAGTAACCCTTACTTCTAAACCCAACGCTATGCCTAACAAAAACCCTAACCCTGCACCCTAACCCCTAAGCCTTACCCTAACCCTTAACCCTAATCCTAATCCTAACCATTAAACCAAACCCTAGCTCTTAAAGATAACCCTGAACCTTGCCCTCACGACTAGACCTAACCCTGACACTAACCTAACACCTAACCCTAACCAGAACCCCTAAAGCTAAGCCTGAACCCTATCCCTAACCGTAGCAGTAAACTTTAACCCTAAACCTAAGCCCAACCCGTAACCCTAATCCTATCCTTTTACCCTAAAACTAACCCCTAAACCTAACCCCTATACCTCACCCTAACTCTAAACCCAATCCTAATTCTAACCATACCCCTTCATAAAACACTAACTCCTAACCGCTAAGCCTAACACTAACCAAAAACCCTAATCACTAATCCCTAACCCTAACGCTTAACCTTTACCCTAACCGTTAACCCTCACCCTAAATCTTAACACTGACCCTAACCTTAACCTTTAACTCTAAGCCTAACCCTTAACCCTACAGTAAGGAAGACCCTTAATGCTAATGGGATCCCTTTTCCGTAACCCTAACACTACAGCTAAAAATAACAGTAACCTTTCATCCTTAAACCTAACCCCTAACACTTACTTTAACCCCAAACCCTAACCCTAATCCTAAGCATTAAACCTAACCCTATCTCTTAACCCTAACGCTAGCCCTTACCCGAACGCCTAGATCTAACCCTAAATCGAACCTACCGCCTAATCCTAACCTTAAGCCCTAATGCTAACTCTAACCCTGAACCCTAAACCTACCCGTAACCCTTAACACTAACCCTATCCGTGAACCTTAACCCTGACTCTAACCATTACCCGCACCCAGGCATTTAACCCTGACCCTACCCCTAGTCCTTAATGATAACCCTAACACTAAACCCTAACCCTAAGGCCAACACTTAACCGTAATCCTATCCCTTAACCCTAACCCTAACCCTAACCCTAATGCTAACCCCTAAACGTAACCCTACCCGTCACCAGTAAACCTAACCCTAACCTCTAACACAAACCATAGCACATAACTCTAACGCTAAAACTAACCCTAACCCTAAACCTAACCCTAAACACTAACACTTAACCTTAACCCTAAGCGTTAACTCTCACGCTATCCTATAATCCTAACCCTAATCCTAATATTCAACCCTAAACCTTACACTTAACCCTAACCCTGTACCAAACCCTAACCCCTCATCTTAACCCTAACCGTAAATCTCAACCCTAAACCAAAGTGTAACCGTTAAACCTAAGAGTAACCTTTAACCCTAATCCTAATCCCTAACCCTAAGCCCTCACCCTAACACTAAACTTCATCCTTAACCCTAACCATAATCCTAACCCTAAATCTAATTCTCAGACTTCTTGCTTTCTTAGAGTTTAGAAAGCCTGCAATCCTCCCATGCCATGCGTGAAAGGAGGCTCTACCACTGTGTCCTGTATGAAACCCACGGACCCATACCCAGAGTATGATAGAGTGGGTTCCCGGGTACAATCCCAGCCCCCTAAACTCCCCCCGCCCGCCCAATGCAGACAGGGCCCGTGCACTAAGCATAAACAATACCTTTAACAGATAGCCCTAACCCTGAACATAACACCCAACCCTGTTCCTATTTCTCCCCTTAACACGTAAACCTCACCGTGCGCCTAACTTTAACCTCTTATCCTAACGTTAATGCATAACCCATTTCCTGACAACAACCCCTATCCCATAATTCTAACCCTATCTCCTAGTCATCACTGTGACACCTAATCCCTAACCCTAATTCTAAACCGCTAACCCTAACCGTAACCCTACCTACAACCCTGACACTGACAGTAACCCTTACTTCTAACCCCAACGCTATGCCTAACAAATACCCTAACCCTTGACCCTAACCCTTCACCCTAGCCCCTAAGACTTACCCTAACCCTTAACCCTAATCCTAATCCTAACCATTAAACCTAACCCTAGCTCTTAATGCTAACCCTAAACCTTACCCTCACTACTAGACCTAACCCTGACACTAACCTAACACCTAACCCTAACCAGAACCCCTAAAGCTAACCCTGAACCCTATCCCTAACCCTAGCAGTAAACTTTAACCCTAAACCTAAGCCCAACCCGTAACCCTAATCCTATCCTTTTACCCTAAAACTAACCCCTAAACCTAACCCCTATACCTCACCCTAACTCTAACCCGAATCCTAATTCTAACCATACCCCTTCATAAAACACTAACTCCTAACCGCTAACCCTAACACTAACCAAAAACCCTAATCACTAATCCCTAACCCTAACGCTTAACCTTTACCCTAACCGTTAACCCTCACCCTAAATCTTAACACTGACCCTAGCTTAACATTTAACTCTAAGCCTAACCCTTAACCCTACAGGAAGGAGGACCCTTAATGCTAATGGGATCCCTTATCCCTAACCCTAACACTACAGCTAAAAATAACCCTAACCTTGGATCCTTAAACCTAACCCCTAACACTTACTTTAACCCCAAACCCTAACCCTAATCCTAAGCATTAAACCTAACCCTATCTCTTAACCCTAACGCTAGCCCTTACCCTAAGGCCTAGATCTAACCCTAAGTCTAACCTACCGCCTAATCCTAACCTTAAGCCCTAATGCTAACTCTAACCCTGAACCCTAAACCTACCCGTAACCCTTAACACTAACCCTATCCGTGAACCTTAACCCTGACCCTAACCATTACCCGCACCCAAGCATTTAACCTTGACCCTAACCCTAATCCTTACTGCTCACCCTAACACTAAACCCTAACCCTAAGCCCAACAGTTATCCCTAATCCTATCCCCTAACCCTAACCCTAACCCTAATGCTACCCCCTAAACGTAACCCTAACCGTGACCAGTAAACCTAACCTTAACCTCTAACACAAACCATAGCACATAACTCTAACCCTAAAACTAACCCTAACTCTAACTCTAAACCCTAACTCTTAACCTTAACCCTAAGCGTTAACTCTCACGCTAACCTTTAATCCTAACCCTAATCCTAATCTTCAACCCTAAACCTAACACTTAACCCTAACCCTGTACCAAACCCTAACCCCTCATCTTAACCCTAACCGTAAACCTCAACCGTAAACCAAAGTGTAACCGTTAAACCTAAGAGTAACCTTTAACCCTAACGCTAAGCCCTAACCCTAAGCCCTCACCCTAACACTAAACTTCATCCTTAACCCTAACCATAATCCTAACCCTAAATCTAATTCACAGACTTCTTGCTTTCTTAGAGTTTAGAAAGCCTGCAATCCTCCCATGCCATGCGTGAAAGGAGGCTCTACCACTGTGTCCTGCATGAAACCCACGGGCCCATACCCAGAGTATGATAGAGTGGGTTCCCGGGTACAAGCCCAGCCCCCTAACTCCCCCCGCTGCCTAATGCACACAGGGCCCGTGCACTAAGCATAAACAATACCTTTAACAGATAACCCTAACCCTGAACATAGCACCCAACCCTGTACCTATTTCTCCCCTTAACACGTAAACCTCACCGTGCGCCTAACTTTAACCTCTTATCCTAACGGTAATGCATAACCCATTTCCTGAGAACAACCTCTATCCCATAATTCTAACGCTATATCCTAGTCATCACTGTGACACCTAATCCCTAACCCTAATTCAAAACCGCTAACCCTAACCGTAACCCTACCTACAACCCTAACACTGACAGTAACCCTTACTTCTAACCCCAACGCTATGCCTAACAAAAACCCTAACCCTTCACCCTAACTCCTAAGCCTTACCCTAACCCTTAACCCTAATCGTAATCCTAACCATTAAACCTAACCCTAGCTCTTAAAGCTAACCCTAAACCTTACCCTCACGACTAGACCTAACCCTGACACTAACCTAACACTTAACTCTAACCAGAACCCCTAAAGCTAACCCTGCAACCTATCCCTAACCCTAGTAGTAAACTTTAACCCTAAACCTAAGCCCAACCCGTAACCCTAATCCTATCCTTTTACCCTAAAACTAACCCCTAAACCTAACCCCTATACCTCACCCTAACTCTAACCCCAATCCTAATTCTAACCATACCCCTTCATAAAACACTAACTCCTAACCGCTAACCTTAACACTAACCAAAAACCCTAATCACTAATCCCTAACCCAAACGCTTAACCTTTACCCTAACTGTTAAACCTCATCCTAAATCTTAACACTGACCCGAACCTTAACCTTTAACTCTTAGCCTAACCCTTAACCCTACAGTAAGGAAGACCCTTAATGCTAATGGGATTCCATATCCCTAACCCTAACACTACAGCTAAAAATAACCCTAACCTTTGATCCTTAAAAAAACCCCTAACACTTACTTTAACCCCAAACCCTAACCCTAATCCTAATCATTAAACCTAAACCTATCTCTTAACCCTAACGCTAGCCCTTACCCTAACGCCTAGATCTAACCCTAAATCTAACCTACCGCCTAATCCTAACCTTAAGCCCTAATGCTAACTCTAACCTTGAACCCTAAACCTACCCATAACCCTTAACACTAACCCTATGCGTGAACCTTAACCCTGACCCTAACCATTACCCGCACCCAAGCATTTAACCCTGACCCTAAACCTAATCCTTAATGATAACCCTAACACTAAACCCTAACCCTAATTCCAACACTTAACCCTAATCCTATCCCTTAACCCTAACCCTAACCCTAACCCTAATGCTACCCCCTAAACGTAACCCTAACCGTGACCAGTAAACCTAAACCTAACCTCTAACACAAACCATAGCACATAACTCTAACCCTAAAACTAACCCTAACCCTAAACCTAACCCTAAACCCTAACTCTTAACCTTAACACTAA
This sequence comes from Eulemur rufifrons, assembly GCF_041146395.1. Classification (NCBI taxonomy): domain Eukaryota; kingdom Metazoa; phylum Chordata; class Mammalia; order Primates; family Lemuridae; genus Eulemur; species Eulemur rufifrons. Next base: position 17,191 of record NW_027183152.1, on the reverse strand, counting down.
GCCTTAACTCTCACCCTAACCTTTAATCCTAACCCTAATCCTAATCTTCAACCCTAAACCTAACACTTAACCCTAACCCTGTACCAAACCCTAACCCCTCATCTTAACCCTAACTGTAAACCTCAACCCTAAACCAAAGTGTAACCGTTAAACCTAAGAGTAACCTTTAACCCTAACGCTAAGCCCTAACCCTAAGCCCTCACCCTAACACTAAACTTCATCCTTAACCCTAACAAGAATCCTAACCCTAAATCTAATTCTCAGACTTCTTGCTTTCTTAGAGTTTAGAAAGCCTGCAATCCTCCCATGCCATGCGTGAAAGGAGGCTCTACCACTGTGTCCTGCATGAAACCCACGGGCCCATACCCAGAGTATGATAGAGTGGGTTCCCGGGTACAAGCCCAGCCCCCTAACTCCCCCCGCTGCCTAATGCAGACAGGGCCCGTGCACTAAGCATAAACAATACCTTTAACAGATAACCCTAACCCTGAACATAGCACCCAACCCTGTACCTATTTCTCCCCTTAACACGTAAACCTCACCGTGCGCCTAACTTTAACCTCTTATCCTAACGGTAATGCATAACCCATTTCCTGAGAACAACCCCTATCCCATAATTCTAACGCTATATCCTAGTCATCACTGTGACACCTAATCCCTAACCCTAATTCAAAACCGCTAACCCTAACTGTAACCCTACCTACAACCCTAACACTGACAGTAACCCTTACTTCTAACCCCAACGCTATGCCTAACAAAAACCCTAACCCTTGACCCTAACCCTTCACCCTAACCCCTAAGCCTTACCCTAACCCTTAACCCTAATCCTAATCCTAACCATTAAACCTAACCCTAGCTCTTAAAGCTAACCCTAAACCTTACCCTCACGACTAGACCTAACCCTGACACTAACCTAACACCTAATCCTAACCAGAACCCCTAAAGCTAACCCTGAACCCTCTCCCTAACCCTAGCAGTAAACTTTAACCCTAAACCTAAGCCCAACCTGTAACCCTAATCCTATCCTTTTACCCTAAAACTAACCCCTATACCTCACCCTAACTCTAACCCCAATCCTAATTTTAACCATACCCCTTCATAAAACACTAACTCCTAACCGCTAACCCTAACACTAACCAAAAACCCTAATCACTAATCCCTAACCCTAACGCTTAACCTTTACCCTAACTGTTAAACCTCATCCTAAATCTTAACACTGACCCGAACCTTAACCTTTAACTCTTAGCCTAACCCTTAACCCTACAGTAAGGAAGACCCTTAATGCTAATGGGATTCCATATCCCTAACCCTAACACTACAGCTAAAAATAACCCTAACCTTTGATCCTTAAAAAAACCCCTAACACTTACTTTAACCCCAAACCCTAACCCTAATCCTAAGCATTAAACCTAACCCTATCTCTTAACCCTAACGCTAGCCCTTACCCTAACGCCTAGATCTAACCCTAAATCTAACCTACCGCCTAGTCCTAACCTTAAGCACTAATGCTAACACTAACCCTGATCCCTAAACCTACCCGAACCCTTAACACTAACCCTATCCGTGAACCTTAACCCTGACCCTAAGCATTACCCGCCCCCAAGCATTTAACCCTGACCCTAACCCTAATCCTTAATGCTAACCCTAACACTAAACCCTAACCCTAAGCCCAACACTTATCCCTAATCCTATCCCTTAACCCTAACCCTAACCCTAATGCTACCCCCTAAACGTAACCCTAACCGTGACGAGTAAACCTAACCCTAACCTCTAACACAAACCATAGCACATAACTCTAACCCTAAAACTAACCCTAACCCTAACCCTAACCCTAAACCCTAACTCTTAACCTTAACCCTAAGCGTTAACTCTCACGCTAACCTTTAATCCTAACCCTAATCCTAATCTTCAACCCTAAACCTAACACTTAACCCTAACCCTGTACCAAACCCTAACCCCTCATCTTAACCCTAACCGTAAACCTCAACCCTAAACCAAAGTGTAACCGTTAAACCTAAGAGTAACCTTTAACCCTAACCCTAATCCCTAATCCTATGCCCTCACCCTAACACTAAATTTCATCCTTAACCCTAACCAGAATCCTAACCCTAAATCTAATTCTCAGACTTCTTGCTTTCTTAGATTTTAGAAAGCCTGCAATCCTCCCATGCCATGTGTGAAAGGAGGCTCTACCACTGCGTCATGCATGAAACCCATGGGCCCATACCCAGAGTATGATAGAGTGGGTTCCCGGGTACAATCCCAGCCCCCTAAAGTCCCCCCGCCCGCCTAATGCAGACAGGGTCCGTGCGCTAAGCATAAACAATACCTTTAACAGATAACCCTAACCCTGAACATAACACCCAACCCTGTTCCTATTTCTCCCCTTAACACGTAAACCTCACCGTGCGCCTAACTTTAACCTCTGTATCCTAATGTTAATGCATAACCCATTTCCTGAGAACAACCCCTATCCCATAATTCTAACCATATCTCCTAGTCATCACTGTGACACCTAATCCCTAATCCTAATTCTAAAGCGCTAACCCTAACCGTAACCCTACCTACAACCCTAACACTGACAGTAACCCTTACTTCTAACCCCAATGCTATACCTAACAAAAACCCTAACCCTTCACCCTAACCCTTCACCCTTACCCCTAAGCCTTACCCTAACCCTTAACCCTAATCCTAATCCTAACCATTAAACCTAACCCTAGCTCTTAAAGCTAACCCTAAACCTTACCCTCACGACTAGACCTAACCCTGACACTAACCTAACACCTAACCCTAACCAGAACCCCTAAAGCTAACCCTGAACCCTATCCCTAACCCTAGCAGTAAACTTTAACCCTAAACCTAAGCCCAACCCGTAACCCTAATCCTATCCTTTTACCCTAAAACTAACCCCTAAACCTAACCCCTATACCTCACCCTAACTCTAACCCCAATCCTAATTCTAACCATACCCCTTCATAAAACACTAACTCCTAACCGCTAACCCTAACACTAACCAAAAACCCTAATCACTAATCCCTAACCCTAACGCTTAACCTTTACCCTAACCGTTAACCCTCACCCTAAATCTTAACACTGACCCGAACCTTCACCTTTAACTCTAAGCCTAACCCTTAACCCTACAGTAAGGAAGACCCTTAATGCTAATGGGATCCCTTATCCCTAACCCTAACACTACAGCTAAAAATAACCCTAACCTTTGATTCTTAAACCTAACCCCTAACACTTACTTTAACCCCAAACCCTAACCCTAATCTAAGCATTAAACCTAACCCTATCTCTTAACCCTAACGCTAACCCTTACCCTAACGCCTAGATCTAACCCTAAATCTGACCTACCGCCTAATCCTAACCTTAAGCCCTAATGCTAACTCTAACCCTGAACCCTAAACCTACCCGTAACCCTTAACACTAACCCTCTCCCTAACCCCCTTACCCTAACTCTGTTAACCCTAACCCTCAACCCTGACCCTAACCTTAAACCTTAATCCTAACCATGCGTGAGATGAGCCTCTGCCTTTGTCCTGCGTGACAGTTCAAGCCCAACACCCAGGGTACGATGAAGTGGGGACACAGCCTTGCTCCACACCCATAGTGCCCCGTACGTTAGACAGGGCCCGTGCCCTAACACACACCGTTAAACGTAAGCCCTAACCCTATCACTAAACCAAACCCTTCGTAAGCCCTGAATCTAACTCCTAACAGTAACCCTAATCCCTGACCCTTACTCTTGCCTCTCACCCTAAACCTAAACCCAACCACTAAACATAATCCTAATCTCTAACCCTAACAGTAATCCGAACCCTAATTATAAGCTAATACTCTAACCCCTAAATCTAATCCTAGTCCCTAACACCTAACCTTACCCTAAACCGAATTCCAATTCTCAGACTTTTTCAATTCAAAAACTTAAAAAAGCCTAGAATCCACCAATGCCGTGTCTGAGATGAGCGTCCGCCCCTATGTCCTGCATGACAGGCAGGCGCCAATGCCCAGGGTACTATGGAGTGGAGTCCTGGGGTCTGTAGGCTTGCTAAACTCCAATTTGGAAGAATTGCTATAGTCATATATAGGGATGCTTACATTTACTTATAGAAAGCAACTATTGATGTGTGATTTGTAGGCTTGCCTTACTCTAGTTTGGATGAAGAAGCTGAATCATATATAGGAATATTAGCTTTGAGTTAGAGGAAGCATCTATGGGGGGTGCTTTTTTGGCTTGTTAAACTCTGGTTTGGAAGAAGTTCGAGAGTCTTATATAGGAACGATATCATTCATTCAGAGAAAGCAATTATAGGGAGTTGGTTTGTAGGCTTGCTAAGCTCTAGTTTGGAGGAAGGCGAGAGTCATATATAGAACGCTTACGTTCACATAAAGCGTCTACGGGGGGACGGTTTCTAGGCTTCCTAAACTCTAGCTTGGAAAAAGAGGACAGTTATGTATAGGAACTCTCGGCGGGGGATTTGTAGCATTGCTAAAATCTTAGATTGGAAAAGTTGCGAGAGTCATACATAGGAATGTTAACATTCACTCAATGAAAGCAACTATAAGGGGTGCTTTCCAGGCTGGCTACACTCTAATTTGGAAAAAGTGCGACAGTCATATATAGGAAGGCTTATATTCACTCAGACAAAGCAATTATGTGTAGGTGTATAGTAGGCATGCTAACTCTAGTTTGGAAAATTTCGAGAGCCATGTATAAGAAAGCTTACAGTAACTTAGAGAAAGCAACGAACAGGGGTGGAGTGTAGACTTGCTAAACTCTAGTTTGGAGGAAGTGCCATAGTCATATATAGGAACGCTTAAATTCATTCAGAGAAAACAGCTGTCGGGGATTTGTTTGTAGACTTATTCAACTCTAGTTTGGAAGAAGTGCGAGAGACATATATAGGAATGTTTACATTGACTCAAAGAAAGCAACTATGGGGGAGTGTTATTTTGGCATGCCAGATGCTAGTTAGGAAGAAGTACAAGACTCATATATAGGAACGCTTACATTCACACAGCGAGAGCAACTACGGAGTAGTGTCAGGTAGACATATTAAAGTCTAGCTTGGGAGAAGTTCCAGAGTCCTATATAGGAAAGGTAACAGCCACTTTGAAAAAGCAAGTCTTGGCGGGTGGTTTGTAGGCCTGCAAAACCTTGTTTTGGTTGAAGTGTGAGAATCATATATGAGAACGCTTACATTCACTCAGAGAAAGCAACGATGGGGTTGTTTGTAGGCTTACTAAACTGCAGTTTAGAAGAAGCAGGAGAATCACATATAGGAGCACATACATTTTGACGCACTGAAAGTAACTATGGGGTGGTGTTTTATAGGCATGCTAAACTCTAGTTTGGATGAAGTTTGAGAATCACATATAAGAAAGCTTAGAGTCACTTAGAGAAAGCAAATCTCTGAGTGTGGAATGTAGGCCTGCTAAACTCTATTTTGGTTTAAGAGTGAGAGTCATATATGGGAAGGCTTACATTCCCTCAGAGAAAGCAACGACGGCGTGGTGGTTTGTAGGCATACTAAACTCTAGTTTGGAAGAAGTAGGAGAATGATATATGGGAACGCTTACATTCACGTAGAGAAAGCAATTATGGGGTGGCGTTTTTGTAGCCATGCTAATCTGTAGTTTGGAAGAAGTTAAGGAGTAATATATAGGAAAGGGTACAGTCATAGAAACCAACTCTCGGGGGATGTTTTGTACACCTGCAAAACTCCAGTTTGGAAGAAGGGGGAGAGTCATATTGGGGACCGCGTGCATTCACTCAGAGAAATCAACGATGGGATTGTGATTTGTAGGCATAGTCAACTCTAGTTTGGAAGAAGTACGAGAATCGTATTTGGAAAGCTTACCTTCACGCAGAGAAAGCAACTATGGAGTGATGTTTGTATGCCTACTAAAATATAGTTTGGAGGAAGTTCGAGAGCCATATCTGGGAAGCTTACAGTCACTTAGAGAAAGCAACTCTCGGGGGTGTTTCGTAGGCCTGCTAAACTCTATTTTCAATGAAGTGTTAGAATAATATATGGGAACTCAGTGAAAGCAACGTTGTGGTTGTGGTTCCTAGGCATACTAACCTGTAATTTGGAAAAAGCAAGAGAATCACATGTAGAACCGCTTACATTCTGGCACCGAATGCAACTATGGGGTGGTGTTTTGTAGGGTGCAAAACTCTAGTTTGGACGAAGTTTGAGAGTCATATATAGGAAAGTTTAAAGTCACGTAGAGAAAGCAACTCTCTGGGTGTGGAATGTAGAGTTATTTTGGTTGAAATAGTTATTTTGGTTGAAGTGTGAGAGTCATATATGGGAACGCTTACATTCACTCAGAGAAAACAACGTTTGGGTGGTGGTTTGTAGGGCATACTAAACTGTAGTTTGGAAGAAGTACGAGAGTCCTATATAGGAACACTTACATTCACACAGAGAAAGCACTTATGGCGTCAGGTTTTGTAGGCATGCTAAACTGCAGTTTGGAAGAAGTTGGAGAACCTTATACAGGAAAGATTACCGTCACCTAGGGAAAGCAACTCTCGGGAGATTTTTTTTGTACACATGCTAAACTCTAATTTGGATGAAGTGTGAGAGTCAAACATGGGACCGCTTACATTCCCTCAGAGAAACAACACTGGGGTGGTTTTTGTAGGCATACTAAATAGTTTGGAAGAAGTACGAGAATGATATTTGGGAACGCTTACATTCACACAGAGAAAGCAACTACGGGGTGGTGTTTTGTAAGGATGCTATAGTTTGGAAGAAGTTCTAAACCTGAACAGTCACTTAGAGAAAGCAACTCTTGGTGGGTGATTTTTAGGTCTGCTAAATTGTATTTTGAAAGAAGTACCAGAGTCATATATACTAATGCTTACATTCATGCAAAGAAAAAACCATGGGGTGATGTTTTGTGGGCATGTTAACCTGTAGTTTGGAAGAAGTTGGAGAGTCTTATTTAGGAAAGCTTACAGTCACCTAGAGAAAGTAACTCTCGGGAGAGCCTTTCTTGGCCTGCTAAACTCTACTTTGCATCAATTGTGAGAGTCAAACATGGGAATGCTTTCATTCATTCAGAGAACGCAACGTTTGGGTGGTGGTTTGTAGGCATTCTAAACTGTATTTTGGAGGAAGTACGAGAGTCATGTATATGAACGCTTACATTCAGGCAGAGAAAGCAACTCTGGGGTCGTATTTTGTTGGCATGCTAAACTGTGGTTTGGAAGAAGTTCGAGAGTCTTATATAGGAAAGATTACAGTGACACAGAGAAAACAACTCTCGGAAGTTTATTGGTAGGCCTGCTAAACTCTAACTTGGATGAAATGTGAGAACACTTGCATTCATTCACTCAGAGAAAGAAACATGGTGATGGTTTGAAGGCATAATAACTGTAGTTGGGAAGAAGTAGGAGAGTCATATATATGAACCGTTACATTCACGCAGAGAACGCAACTGTGGGGTGATGATGTATGCATGTTAATCTGTAGTTTGGAGGAAGTGCGAGAGTCATATCTGGGGAAAATTACAGTCACTTAGGGAAAGGAACCATCCTGGGTTGGTTTGTAGATCTGCTAAATTCTATTTTGGAAACAGAGTGTGAGTCATATATGGGAACGCTTATGTTCACTCATAGAAAGCAACCACTGCGTGGTGTTTTGTTGGCATGGTGTAGTTTGAAAGAAGTTGGAGATTCTTATATAGGAAAGTTTACAATCACCTAGAGAAAGCAAATCACGGGGTGTTGTTTGTAGGCCTGCTAAACTCTAATTTAGATGAAGTGAGAGAGGCATATATATGAACGCTTATATTGATGCAGAGAAAGCAACTATGGGGTGGTGTTTTGTAGGCATGCTAAAATATAATTTGGAAGAAGTTCGAAAACAGACAGTCACTTAGAGAAAGCCACTCTCGGCGGTTGATTTTTCGGTGTGCTAAATTGTATTATGAAAGAAGTACCAGAGTCATATATACAAACGCTTACATTCATGCAGAGAAAGCAACTCTGGGGTGGTGTTTTCTAGGCATGCTAAACTCTAGTTTGGACGAAGTTTGAGAATCACATATAAGAAAGCTTAGTCGCTTAAAGCAAATCTCTGGGTGTGGAATGTAGGCGTGCTAAACTCTATTTTGGTTTCGGAGTGAGAGTCATATATGGGAAGGCTTACATTCGCTCAGAGAAAGCAACGATGGTGTGGTGGTTTGTAGGCATACTGAACTCTAGTTTGGAAGATGTAGGAGAATAATATATGGGAACGCTTACATTCATGCAGAGAAAGCAATTATGGGGTGGCTTTTTTGTAGCCATGCTAATCTCTATCTTGCAAGAAGTTAAAGAGAAATATATAGGAAAGCGTACCGTCATTTATAGAAACCAACTTTCGGGGGATGGTTTGTAGGCCTGCAAAACTCTACTTTGGAAGAAGGGGGAGAATCATATGGGGGACTGGGTACATTCACTCGGAGAAATCAACGATGGGGTTGTGGTTTGTAGGCATACTAAACTCTAGTTTGGAAGAAGGACGAGAATCATATATAGGAACGCTTACATTCATGCAGAGAAAGCAACTATGGAGTGATGTTTGTATGCCTACTAAACGATAGATTGGAGGATGCTCGAGAGTCATATCTGGAAAGCTTACATTCATTTAGAGAAAGCAACTCTCTGGGGGTGGTTCGTAGGCCTGCTAAACTCTATTTTCAATGAAGTGTTCGAATCATATACAGGAACGCTTACATTCACTCAGAGAAAGCAACGTTGGGGTGGCCGTTTTTGAGCATACTAAACTCTACTTTGGAAGAGGTACGAGAGACAAATACTAACGCTTACATTAACACAGAGAAAGCAAATACGGGGTGCTGTAGTGCAGGCATGCTAAACTATAGATTAGAAGAAGTTCGAAAGCTGACAGTCACTTAGAGAAAGCAACTCTTGGCGGGTGATTTTTAGGTCTGCTAAATTGTATTTTGAAAGACGTACCAGAGTCATATACAAACGCTTACATTCATGCAGAGAAAGAAACTATGGGGTGATGTGTTGTGGGGATGCTAAACTGCAGTTTGGAAGGTGTTCGAGAGTGTTATATAGGATAGCTTACAGTCACCTAGAGAAAGCAACACTCGGGACACCTTTACAAGCCTCTAAACACAAATTAGCAGCAATTGTGAGAGTCAAACATGGGAACGCTTACATTCACTCAGAGAACGCAACGTTTGGGTGGCTGGTTTTTAAGCATTCTAAACTGTATTTTGGAGGAAGTAGGAGAGTCATATATACGAATGCTTACATTCACGCAGAGAAAGCAACTCTGTGGTCGTATTTTGTTGGCATGCTAAACTGTGGTTTGGAAGAAGTTCGAGAGCCTTATATAGGAAAGATTACAGTGACACAGAGAAAACAACTCTCTGTAGTTTCTTGGTAGGTCTGCTAAACTGTGATTTGGATGAAGTGTGAGAACGCTTGCATTCACTCAGAGAAAGAACTTTGTCGTGGTGGTTTGTAGGAATAACAACTGTAGTTCGAAGAAGTAGGAGAGTCATATATGAACGGTTACATTCACGCAGAGAAAGCAACTGTGGGGTGGCGTATGTAATCATCATAATCTGTAGTTTGGAGGAAGTTCGAGAGTCATATCTGGGGAAAATTAGAGTCACATAGAGAAAGGAACAATCGGGGGCTGGTGTGTAGGTCTGCTAAATTCTATTTTGGAAGAAGAGTGAGAGTCATATATGGGAACGCTTATGTTGACTCAGAGAAATCAACGATGGGATGCTGTATCGTTGGCATGCTAAACTGTAGTTTGGAAGAAGTTCGAGAGTCTTATATAGGAAAGTTTACAGTCACCTAGAGAAAGCAACTCACAGGAGGTGGTTTGTAAGCCGCTAAACTCTAATTTGGATGAAGTGAAAGAGGCATACATGGATACGCTTCATTCACTCAGAGAAAGGTAAATTGGGGTGCCGGTTTGTAGGTATACTAACTCCAGTTTGGAAGAAGTACTAGAGTCATATATATGAACGCTTATATGGACGCAGAGAAAGCAACTATGGGGTGGTGTTTTGTAGGCCTGCTAAAATATAGTTTGGAAGAAGTTCGAAAGCAGACAGTCACTTAGAGAAAGCAACTCTCGGCGGTTCATTTTTCGGTCTGCTGAATTGTATTTTGAAAGAAATACCAGAGTCATATATTCAAACGCTTACATTCATGCAGAGAAAGCAACTCTGGGGTGGTGTTTTCTAGGCATGCTAAACTCTAGTTTGGACGAAGTTTGAGAATCACATATAAGAAAGCTTAGAGTCGCTTAAAGCAAATCTCTGGGTGTGGAATGTAGGCGTGCTAAACTCTATTTTGGTTTCGGAGTGAGAGTCATATATGGGAAGGCTTACATTCACTCAGAGAAAGCAACGATGGTGTGGTGGTTTGTAGGCATACTGAACTCTAGTTTGGAAGAAGTAGGAGAATGATATATGGGAACGCTTACATTCATGCAGAGAAAGCAATTATGGGGTGGCTTTTTTGTAGCCATGCTAATCTCTATTTTGCAAGAAGTTAAAGAGAAATATATAGGAAAGCGTACCGTCATTTATAGAAACCAACTTTCGGGGGATGGTTTGTAGGCCTGCAAAACTCTACTTTGGAAGAAGGGGGAGAATCATATGGGGGACTGGGTACATTCACTCGGAGAAATCAACGATGGGGTTGTGGTTTGTAGGCATACTAAACTCTAGTTTGGAAGAAGGACGAGAATCATATATAGGAACGCTTACATTCATGCAGAGAAAGCAACTATGGAGTGATGTTCGTATGCCTACTAAACGATAGATTGGAGGATGCTCGAGAGTCATATCTGGAAAGCTTACATTCATTTAGAGAAAGCAACTCTCTGGGGGTGGTTCGTAGGCCTGCTAAACTCTATTTTCAATGAAGTGTTCGAATCATATACAGGAACGCTTACATTCACTCAGAGAAAGCAACGTTGGGGTGGCCGTTTTTGAGCATACTAAACTCTACTTTGGAAGAGGTACGAGAGACAAATACTAACGCTTACATTAACACAGAGAAAGCAAATACGGGGTGCTGTAGTGCAGGCATGCTAAACTATAGATTAGAAGAAGTTCGAAAGCTGACAGTCACTTAGAGAAAGCAACTCTTGGCGGGTGATTTTTAGGTCTGCTAAATTGTATTTTGAAAGACGTACCAGAGTCATATACAAACGCTTACATTCATGCAGAGAAAGAAACTATGGGGTGATGTGTTGTGGGGATGCTAAACTGCAGTTTGGAAGGTGTTCGAGAGTGTTATATAGGATAGCTTACAGTCACCTAGAGAAAGCAACACTCGGGACAGCTTTACAAGCCTCTAAACACTAATTAGCAGCAATTGTGAGAGTCAAACATGGGAACGCTTACATTCACTCAGAGAACACAACGTTTGGGTGGTGGTTTGTAGGCATAATAACTGTAGTTCGGAAGAAGTAGGAGAGTCATATATATGAACGGTTACATTCACGCAGAGAAAGAAACTGTTGGGTGGTGTATGTACGCATGTTAATCTATACTTTGGAGGAAGTTCGAGAGTCATATCTGGGGAAAATTGCAGTCACTTAGAGAAAGCAACAATCGGGGGCCGTTTTGTAGATCTGCTAAATTCGATTTTGGAAGAAGAGTGAAATTCATATGTGGGAACGCTTATGTTCACTCAGAGAAATCAACGATCGGGCAGTGTTTCGTAGGGATGCTAAAGTGTAGTTTGGAAGAAGTTCGCGAGTCTTATATAAGAAAGCTTACAGTCACCTAGAGAAAGTAACTCTCGGCAGATTGTTTCTAAGCGTGCTAAACTCTAATTTGCATCAATTGTGAGAGTCAAACATGGGAACGCTTACATTCACTCAGAGAACGCAACGTTTGGGTGGTGGTTTGTAAGCATTCTAAACTGTATTTTGGAGGAAGTAGGAGAGTCATATATACGAATGCTTACATTCACGCAGAGAAAGCAACTCTGTGATCGTATTTTGTTGGCATGCTAAACTGTGGTTTGGAAGAAGTTCGAGAGCCTTATATAGGAAAGATTACAGTGACACAGAGAAAACAACTCTCTGTAGTTTCTTGGTAGGTCTACTAAACTGTAATTTGGATGATGTGTGAGAACGCTTGCATTCACTCAGAGAAAGAACTTTGTCGTGGTGGTTTGTAGGAATAACAACTGTAGTTCGAAGAAGTAGGAGAGTCATATATGAACGGTTACATTCACGCAGAGAAAGCAACTGTGGGGTGGCGTATGTAATCATCATAATCTGTAGTTTGGAGGAAGTTCGAGAGTCATATCTGGGGAAAATTAGAGTCATTTAGAGAAACGAACAATCGGGGGCTGGTGTGTAGGTCTGCTAAATTCTATTTTGGAAGAAGAGTGAGAGTCATATATGGGAACGCTTATGTTCACTCAGAGAAATCAACGATGGGGCGCTGTATTGTTGGCATGCTAAACTGTAGTTTGGAAGAAGTTCGAGAGTCTTATATAGGAAAGTTTACAGTCACCTAGAGAAAGCAACTCACAGGAGGTGGTTTGTAAGCCGCTAAACTCTAATTTGGATGAAGTGAAAGAGGCATACATGGATACGCTTCATTCACTCAGAGAAAGGTAAATTGGGGTGCCGGTTTGTAGGTATACTAACTCCAGTTTGGAAGAAGTACTAGAGTCATATATATGAACGCTTATATGGACGCAGAGAAAGCAACTATGGGGTGGTGTTTTGTAGGCCTGCTAAAATATAGTTTGGAAGAAGTTCGAAAGCAGACAGTCACTTAGAGAAAGCAACTCTTGGCGGTGGATTTTTAGGTCTGCTAAATTGTATTTTGAAAGAAGTACCAGAGTCATATATTCAAACGCTTACATTCATGCAGAGAAAGGAACTGTGGGGTGGTGTTTTCTAGGCGTGCTAAACTCTAGTTTGGACGAAGTTTGAGAATCACATATAAGAAAGCTTAGAGTCACTTAGAGAAAGCAAATCTCTGGGTGTGGAATGTAGGCGTGCTAAACTCTATTTTGGTTTAGATTGAGAGTCATATATGGAAAGGGTTACATTCACTCAGAGAAAGCAACGATGGTGTGGTGGTTTGTAGGCATACTAAACTCTAGTTTGGAAGAAGTAGGAAAATGATATATGGGAACGCTTACATTCATGCAGAGAAAGCAATTATGGGGTGGCTTTTTTGTACCCATGCTAATCTCTAGTTTGGAAGAAGTTATATAGGAAAGCGTACACTCATTTATAGAAACCAACTTTCGCGGGATGAAGGGTAGGCCTGCAAAACTCTACTTTGGAAGAAGTGGGAGAGTCATATTGGGGACCACGTACATTGACTCAGAGAAATCGAGGATGGGGTTGTGTTTTGTAGGCATACTAAACTCTAGTTTGGAGAAAGTACGAGAATCATATATAGGAACGCTTACATTCATGCAGAGAAAGCAACTATGGAGTGAGGTTTGTATGCCTACTAAACTATAGTTTGGAGGAAGTTTAGAATCTTATATAGCAAAGCTTACAGTCACCTAGAGAGAGCAACTCTTGGGAGATGGTTTCTAAGCCTGATAATTTGCACCAACTCTTAAAGTCAAGTATGGGAAGGTTTACATCCACTCAGAACGCAAGGTTTGGGTTGCAGTTTGTGGCCTTAATTGTAGTTCGGAAGAAGTAGGAAAGTCATATATATGAACGGTTACATTCACGCAGACAAACCAGCTATGGAGTGATGTGTGTATGCCTACTAAACTATAGTTTGGAGGATGTTCGAGAGTCATATCTGGAAAGCTTACAGTCATTTAGAGAAAGAAACTCTCGGGGAGTGGTTCGTAGGCCTGCTAAACTCTATTTTCAAAGAAGTGTTAAAATCATATACAGGAACGCTTACATTCACTCAGAGAAAGCAACGTTGGGGTGGCCGTTTGTGAGCATACTAAACTCTACTTTGGAAGAGGTACAAGAGACATAAATACGAACGCTTACATTAACACAGAGAAAGCAAATACGGGGTGCTGTAGTGCAGGCATGCTAAACTATAGATTGGAAGAAGTTCGAAAGCTGACAGTCACTTAGAGAAAGCAACTCTTGGCGGGTGATTTTTTAAGTCTGCTAAATTGTATTTTGAAAGACGTGTCAGAGTCTTATATACAAACGCTTACATTCATGCGTAGAAAGAAACTATGGGGTGATGTGTTGTGGGGATGCTAAACTGCAGTTTGGAAGAAGTTCGAGAGTGTTATGTAGGATAGCTTACAGTCACCTAGAGAAAGCAACACTCAGGAGAGCTTTGCAAGCCTGCTAAACTCTAACAAGCAGCGATTGTGAGAGTCAAACATGGGAACGCTTACATTCACTCAGAGAACACAACGTTTGGGTGCTGGTTTGTAGGCATAATAACTGTAGTTCGGAAGAAGTAGGAGAGTCATATATGAACGGTTACATTCACGCAGAGAAAGCAACTGTTGGGTGGCGTATGTATGCATGCTAATCTGTAGTTTGGAGGAATTTCGAGAGTCATATCTGGGGAAAATTACAGTCACTTAGAGAAAGCAACCATCGGGGGCCATTTTGTAGATCTGCTAAATTCTATTTTGAAAGAAGAATGAGAGTCATATATGGGAACGCTTATGATCACGGAGAAATCAACTATGGGGCGGTGTTTTTTTGGCATGCTAAACTGTAGTTTGGAAGAAGTTCGCGAGTCTTACATAGGAAAGTTTACAGTCACCCAGAGAAAGCAACTCTCGGGAGATTGTTTCTAAGCATGCTAAATTCTAGATTGCATCAATTGTGAGAGTCAAACATGGGAACGCTTACATTGACTCAGAGAACGCAACGTTTGGGTGGTGGTTTGTAAGCATTCTAAACTGTATTTTGGAGGAAGTAGGAGAGTCATATATACGAATGCTTACATTCACGCAGAGAAAGCAACTCTGTGATCGTATTTTGTTGGCATGCTAAACTGTGGTTTGGAAGAAGTTCGAGAGCCTTACATAGGAAAGATTACAGTGACACAGAGAAAAACAAATCTCTGTAGTTTGTTGGTAGGTCTGCTAAACTGTAATTTGGATGAAGTGTGAGAACGCTTGCATTCACTCACAGAAAGAACGTTGTCGTGATGGTTTGTAGGAGTAAATGCTGTAGTTCAAAAGAAGTAGGAGAGTCATATATGAACGGTTACATTCACGCAGAGAAAGCAACTGTGGGGTGGCCTATGTAATCATCATAATCTAGTTTGGAGGAAGTTCGAGAGTCATATGTGGGAAAAATTAAAGTCACCTAGAGAATTGGAACCATCGGGTGTTGTGTAGGTCTGCTAAATTCTATTTTGGAAGAAGAGTGAGAGTCATATATGGGAACGCTTATGTTCACTCAGAGAAATCAACGATGGGGCGCTGTATTGTTGGCATGCTAAACTGTAGTTTGGAAGAAGTTCGAGAGTCTTATATAGGAAAGTTTACAGTCCCCTAAAGAAAGCAACTCACAGGAGGTGGTTTGTGGGCCGCTAAACTCTAATTTGGATGAAGTGAAAGAGGCATACATGGATACGCTTCATTCACTCAGAGAAAGGTAAATTTGGGTGCCGGTTTGTAGGTATACTAACTCCAGTTTGGAAGAAGTACGAGAGTCATATATATGAACGATTATATGGACGCAGAGAAAGCAACTATGGGGTGGTGTTTTGTAGGCATGATAAAATATAATTTGGAAGAAGTTCGAAAGCTGACAGTGACTTAGAGAAAGCAACTCTTGGCGGTTGATTTTGAGGTCTGCTAAATTGTATTTTGATAGAAGTACAAGAGTCATATATAAAATCGCTTATATTTATGCTGAGAAAGAAACTATGTGGTGATGTTTTGTTGGCGTGCTGAAATGTAGTTTCGAAGAAGTTCGACAGTCTTTTATAGGAAAGCTTACAGTCCCCCAGAGGAAACAACTTTCGAGAGATAGTTTGTAAGCCTGCTAAACTCTACTTTGCATCATTTGGAACAGTCATACTTGGGAACGCTAACATTCTCTCAGAGAACGCAACGTTTGGTTGGTTGTTTGTAAGCATACTAAACTGTATTTTGGAAGAAGTAGCAGAGTCATATATATGAGTGCTTACATTCACGCAGAGAGGGCAACTATGGGGTGG
Source organism: Eulemur rufifrons (assembly GCF_041146395.1). Taxonomy (NCBI): domain Eukaryota; kingdom Metazoa; phylum Chordata; class Mammalia; order Primates; family Lemuridae; genus Eulemur; species Eulemur rufifrons. The sequence goes on along the minus strand of NW_027183152.1, from coordinate 1,033 downwards.
TGTTTTGTAGGCATGCAAATCTCTAGTTGCGAAGAAGTTAAGAGTAATAGGAAAGCTTACAGTCTCACAGAGAAAGCAACCCTTGGGGGCCGGTTTGTAGTTCTGCTAAATTCTATTTTGGATGAAGTGTGAATCATAAATGGGAACGCTAACATTCACTCAGAGAAAGCAAGGTTGCGGTGGTGATTTTTAGTCACACTAAACTGGAGTTTGGAGGAAGTACGAGAATAAAAGAATGCTTACATTCACTCAGAAAAAGCAATGTTGGGGAGGTGGTTGGTAGGTGTACTATACTTTGGAAGAAGTACGAGCGTGATGCATAGGAACGCTTACATTCACGCAAACTATGGGGTGGCCTTTTGTTGGCATGCTAAACTATGTCCCAAAGTCATATATAGGAAAGCTTATAGTGAGAGAAAGCAACTCTCGGGCGGTGTTTTGTAGGTCCGGCAAATTGCATTTTGAAAGCAGTCCGAGATTCATATAAGGGAAGGCCTATATCCACTCAGAGAAAGCAATGTTAGGCTGGTGGTTTGTAGGCATACTAAACTGTATTTTGGAACTCATATGTATGACTCTCACACTTGATCCAAATTAGAGTTCACCAGGCCTATAAACCACATCCTGAGAGTTGCTTTCTCTAGGTGAATGTAAGCTTTCCTATGTAAAACTCTCGAACTTCTTCCAAACTAAAGTTTAGCATGCCAACAATACACCACCGCATCGTTGCTTTCTCTGAGTGAACATAAGCATTCCCTTATATGAATCACTTTTTCCAAAATAGAATTTAGCAGACCTACAAACCAGTCCCCGATGGTTGATTTAGCTATGTGACTGTAATTTTCCCCAGATATGACTCTCAAACTTCCTCCAAAGTATAGATTAACATGCGTACATACACCACCCAACAGTTTCTTTCTCTGCGTGCATGTAACTGTTCATATATATGACTCTCCTACTTCTTCCGACCTATAGTTATTATGCCTACAAACCACCACCCAAACGTTGTGTTCTCTCCGTGAATGTAAGCTTT
>NW_027183151.1:52500-55000 GCF_041146395.1 Eulemur rufifrons | reverse complement strand
GGTTAGGGTTAGGGTTAGGGTTCGTTTTAGGGTTAGAGTTATGTGCTATGGTTTGTGTTAGAGGTTAGGGTTAGGTTTAATGGTCACGGTGAGGGTTACGTTTAGGGGTTAGCATTAGGGTTAGGGTTAAGGGATAGGATTAGGGTTAAGTGTTGGGAGTAGGGTGAGGGTTTAGTGTTAGGGTTATCATTAAGGATTAGGGGTAGGGTCAGAGTTAAATGCTTGGGTGCGGGTAATGGTTAGGGTCAGGGTTAAGGTTCACGGATAGGGTTAGTGTTAAGGGTTACGGGTAGGTTTAGGGTTCAGGGTTAGAGTTAGCATTAGGGCTTAAGGTTAGGATTAGGCGGTAGGTTCGATTTAGGGTTAGATCTAGGCATTAGGGTAAGGGCTAGCGTTAGGGTTAAGAGATAGGGTTAGGTTTAATGCTTAGGATTAGGGTTAGGGTTTGGGGTTAATGTAAGTGTTAGGGGTTAGGTTTCAGGATCAAAGGTTAGGGTTATTTTTAGCTGTAGTGTTAGGGTTAGGGATAACGGATCCAATTAGCATTAAGAGTCTTCCTTACTGTAGGGTTAAGGGTTAGGCTTAGAGTTAAAGGTTAAGGTTAGGGTCAGTGTTAAGATTTAGGGTGAGGGTTAACGGGTAGGGTAAAGGTTAAGCGTTAGGGTTAGGAATTAGTGATTAGGGTTTCTGGTTAGTGTTAGGGTTAGCGGTCAGGAGTTAGTGTTTTATGAAGGGGTATGGTTAGAATTAGGATTGGGGTTAGAGTTAGGGTGAGGTATAGGGGTTAGGATTAGGGGTTAGTTTTAGGGTAAAAGGATAGGATTAGGGTTACGGGTTGGGCTTAGGTTTAGGGTTAAATTTACTGCTAGGGTTAGGGATAGGGTTCAGGGTTAGCTTTAGGGGTTCTGGTTAGGGTTAGGTGTTAGGTTAGTGTCAGGGTTAGGTCTAGTCGTGAGGGTAAGGTTTAGGGTTAGCTTTAAGAGCTAGGGTTAGGTTTAATGGTTAGGATTAGGATTAGGGTTAAGGGTTAGGGTAAGGCTTAGGGGTTAGGGTGAAGGGTTAGGGTCAAGGGTTAGGGTTTTTGTTAGGCATAGCGTTGGGGTTAGAAGTAAGGGTTACTGTCAGTGTTAGGGTTGTAGGTAGGGTTACGGTTAGGGTTAGCGGTTTAGAATTAGGGTTAGGGATTAGGTGTCACAGTGATGACTAGGAGATAGGGTTAGAATTATGGGATAGCGGTTGTTCTCGGGAAATGGGTTATGCATTAACGTTAGGATAAGAGGTTAAAGTTAGGCACACGGTCAGGTTTACGTGTTAAGGGGAGAAATAGGAACAGGGTTGGGTGTTATGTTCAGGGTTAGGGTTATCTGTTAAAGGTATTGTTTATGCTTAGCGCACGGGCCCTGTCTGCATTAGGCGGGCGGGGGGAGTTCAGGGGGCTGGGATTGTACCCGGGAACCCACTCTATCATACTCTGTGTATGGGCCCGTGGGTTTCATGCAGGACACAGTGGTAGAGCCTCCTTTCACCCATGGCATGGGAGGATTGCAGGCTTTCTAAACTCTAAGAAAGCAAGAAGTCTGAGAATTAGATTTAGGGTTGGATTATGGTTAGGGTTAAGGATGAAGTTTAGTGTTAGGGTGAGGGCTTAGGCTTAGGTATTAGGGTTAGGGTTAAAGGTTAGTCTTAGGTTTAACGGTTACACTTTGGTTTAGGGTTGAGGTTTACGGTTAGGGTTTAGATGAGGGGTTAGTGTTTGGTACAGGGTTAGGGTTAAGTGTTAGGTTTAGGGTTGAAGATTAGGATTAGGGTTAGGATTAAAGGTTAGCGTGAGAGTTAACGCTTAGGGTTAAGGTTAAGAGTTAGGGTTTAGGGTTAGGGTTAGGGTTAGGGTTAGTTTTAGGGTTAGAGTTATGTGCTATGGTTTGTGTTAGAGGTTAGGGTTAGGTTTACTGGTCACGGTTAGGGTTACGTTTATGGGGTAGCATTAGGGTTAAGGTTAAGGTTAAGGGATAGGATTAGGGATAAGTGTTGGGCTTAGGCTTAGGGTTTAGTGTTAGGGTTAGCATTAAGGATTAGGGTTAGTGTCAGGGTTAAAAGCTTGGGTGCGGGTAATGGTTAGGGTCAGGATTAAGGTTCACGGATAGGGTTAGTGTTAAGGTTTACGGGTAGGTTTAGGGTTCAGGGTTAGAGTTAGGGTTAGGGTTACGGTTAGGGGTTAGGTTTAGGGTAAGGGTCAGGGTCAGGGGTTAGGGGTTAGGGTTAGGGTTAGGGGTTAGGGTTAGTGTTAGGGGTTAGGGTTAGGGGTTAGGGTTAGTGTTAGGGTTAGGGGGTTAGGGTTATGGTTGGGGTTGGGGTTAGGGTTAGGGTTAGGGGTTAGGGTTAGGGTTAGGGTTTAGGGTTAGGGTTAGGGTTCGGATTAGGGTTAGGGTTAGTGTTGGGTTAGGGTTAGGGTTAGGGTTGGGTTAGGGTTAGGGTTAGGGTAGGGGTAGGGGTAGGGTTA
>NW_027183151.1:35000-40000 GCF_041146395.1 Eulemur rufifrons | reverse complement strand
TCTGGGTATGAGCCCGTGGGTTTCATGCATGACGCAAAGGTAGAGCCTCCTTTCACGCATGGCATGGGAGGATTGCAGGCTTTCTAAACTCTAAGAAAGCAAGAAGTCTGAGAATTAGATTTAGGGTTAGGATTATGGTTAGGGTTAAGGATGAAGTTTAGTGTTAGCGTGAGGGCTTAGGGTTAGGGATTAGGGTTAGGGTTAAAGGTTACTCTTAGGTTTAATGGTTACACTTTGGTATAGGGTTGAGGTTTACGGTTAGGGTTAAGATGAGGGGTTAGGGTTTGGTACAGGGTTAGGGTTAAGTGTTAGGTTTAGGGTTGAAGATTAGGATTAGCGTTAGGATTAAAGGTTAGCGTGAGAGTTAACGCTTAGGGTTAAGGTTAAGAGTTAGGGTTTAGGGTTAGGGTTAGGGTTAGGGTTAGATTTAGGGTTAGAGTTATGAGCTACGCTTTGTGTTAGAGGTTAGGGTTAGGTTTACTGGTCACGGTTAGGGTTAGGTTTAGGGGGTAGCATTAGGGTTAGGGTTAGGGTTAAGGGATAGGATTAGGGATAAGTGTTGGGCTTAGGGTTAGGGTTTAGTGTTAGGGTTAGCATTAAGGATTAGGGTTAGGGTCAGGGTTAAATGCTTGGGTGCGTGTAATAGTTAGGGTCAGGGTTAAGGTTAGGGTTAGGGTTAGGGTTAGGAGTTAGGGGATAGGGTCAGGGTCAGGGTCAGGGGTTAGGGTTAGGGTTAGGGGTAAGGGTTACAGTTAGGGTTTAGGGGTTAGGGTTAGGGGTTAGGGTTAGGGTTAGGGGTTAGGGTTAGGGTTAGGTCTCGGGCTAGGGCTAGCCCTAGGGTTAGGGTTAGGGGTTAGGGTTAGGGCTAGGGCTAGGGCTAGGGGTTAGGGTTAGGGTTAGGGGTTAGGGGTTAGGGTTAGGGGTTAGGGTTAGGGTTAGGGGTTAGGGTTAGGGTTAGGGGTAGGGTTAGGGTTAGGGGTTAGTGTTAGGGGTTAGGGTTAGGGGTTAGGGTTAGGGTTAAGGGTTAGGGTTAGCGTTAGGGGTTAGGGTTAGGGGTTAGGGTTAGGGCTAGGTTTAGGGTTAGGGTTTAGGGTTAGGGTTAGGGGTTAGGGTTAGGGTTAGGCGTTGGGGTTAGGGATTGGGGTTAAAGTAAGTGTTGGGGTTAGGTTTAAGGATGAAAGGTTACTGTTATTTTTAGCTGTAGTGTTAGGGTTACGGAAAAGGGATCCCATTAGCATTAAGGGCCTTCCTTACTGTAGGGTTAAGGGTTAGGCTTAGAGTTAAAGGTTAAGGTTAGGGTCAGTGTTGAGATTTATAGTGAGGGTTAACAGTTAGGGTAAAGGTTAAGCGTTAGGGTTAGGGATAAGTGATTAGGCTTTTTTGTTAGTGTTAGGGTTAGCGGTTAGGAGTTAGTGTTTTATGAAGGGGTATGGTTAGAATTAGGATTGGGATTAGAGTTAGGGTGAGGTATATGGGTTAGGTTTAGGGGTTTGTTTTAGGGTAAAAGGATAGGATTAGGGTTACGGGTTGGGCTTAGGTTTAGGGTTAAAGTTTACTGCTAAGGTTAGGGATAGGGTTCAGGCTTAGCTTTAGGGGTTCTGGTTAGCGTTAGGTGTTAGGTTAGTGTCAGGATTAGGTCTAGTCGTGAGGGTAAGGTTTAGGGTTAGATTTAAGAGCTAGGGTTAGGTTTAATGGTTAGGATTAGGATTAGGGTTAAGGGTTAGGGTAAGGCTTAGGGGTTAGGGTGAAGGGTTAGGGTCAAGGGTTAGGGTTTTTGTTAGGCATAGCGTTGGGGTTAGAAGTAAGGGTTACTGTCAGTGTTAGGGTTGTAGGTAGGGTTATGGTTAGGGTTAGCGGTTTAGAATTAGGGTTAGGGATTAGGTGTCACAGTGATGACTAGGAGATAGGGTTAGAATTATGGGATAGGGGTTGTTCTCAGGAAATGGGTTATGCATTAACGTTAGGATAAGAGGTTAAAGTTAGGCGCACGGTGAGGTTTACGTGTTAAGGGGAGAAATAGGAACAGGGTTGGGTGTTATGTTCAGGGTTAGGGTTATCTGTTAAAGGTATTGTTTATGCTTAGCGCACGGGCCCTGTCTGCATTAGGCGGGCGGGGGGAGTTTAGGGGGCTGGGATTGTACCCGGGAACCCACTCTATCATACTCTGGGTATGGGCCCGTGGGTTTCATGCAGGACACAGTGGTAGAGCCTCCTTTCACGCATGGCATGGGAGGATTGCAGGCTTTCTAAACTCTAAGAAAGCAAGAAGTCTGAGAATTAGATTTAGGGTTAGGATTATGGTTAGGGTTAAGGATGAAGTTTAGTGTTAGGGTGAGGGCTTAGGGTTAGGGATTAGGGTTAGGGTTAAAGTTTACCCTTAGGTTTAACGGTTACACTTTGGTTTAGGGTTGAGGTTTACGGTTAGGGTTAAGATGAGGGGTTAGGGTTTGGTACAGGGTTCGGGTTATGTGTTAGGTTTAGGGTTGAAGATTAGGATTAGGGTTAGGATTAAAGGTTAGCGTGAGAGTTAACGCTTAGGGTTAAGGTTAAGAGTTAGGGTTTAGGGTTAGGGTTAGGGTTAGTTTTAGAGTTAGAGTTATGTGCTATGGTTTGTGTTAGAGGTTAGGGTTAGGTTTACTGGTCACGGTTAGGGTTAGGTTTAGGGGGTAGCATTAGGGTTAGGCTTATGGTTTGGGTTAAGGGATAGGATTAGGGATAAGTGTTGGGCTTAGGGTTAGGATTTAGTGTTAGGGTTATCATTAAGGATTAGGGGTAGGGTCAGGGTTAAATGCTTGGTTGCGGGTAATGGTTAGGGTCAGGGTTAAGGTTCACGGATAGGGTTAGTGTTAAGGGTTACGGGTAGGTTTAGGGTTCAGGGTTAGAGTTAGCATTAGGGCTTAAGGTTAGGATTAGGCGGTAGGTTAGATTTAGGGTTAGATCTAGGCGTTAGGGTAAGGGCTAGCGTTAGGGTTAAGAGATAGGGTTAGGTTTAATGCTTAGGATTAGGGTTAGTGTTTGGGGTTAAAGTAAGTGTTAGGGGTTAGGTTTCAGGATCAAAGGTTAGGGTTATTTTTAGCTGTAGTGTTAGGGTTAGGGATAAGGGATCCCATAAGCATTAAGGGTCTTCCTTACTGTAGGGCTAAGGGTTAGGCTTAGAGTTAAAGGTTTAGGTTAGGGTCAGTGTTAAGATTTAGGGTGAGGGTTAACGGTTAGGGTAAGGGTTAAGCGTTAGGGTTAGGGATTAGTCATTAGGGATTTTGGTTAGTGTTAGGGTTAGCGATTAGGAGTTAGTGTTTTATGAAGGGGTATGGTTAGAATTAGGATTGGGGTTAGAGTTAGGGTGAGGTATAGGGGTTAGGTTTAGTGGTTAGTTTTAGGGTAAAAGGATAGGATTAGGGTTACGGGTTGGGCTTAGGTTTAGGGTTAAAGTTTACTGCTAGGGTTAGGGATAGGGTTCAGGGTTAGCTTTAGTGGGTTCTGGTTAGGGTTAGGTGTTAGGTTAGTGTCAGGGTTAGGTCTAGTCGTGAGGGTAAGGTTTAGGGTTAGCTTTAAGAGCTAGGGTTAGGTTTAATGGTTAGGATTAGGATTAGGGTTAAGGGTTAGGGTAAGGCTTAGGGGTTAGGGGGAAGGGATAGGGTCAAGAGTTAGGGTTTTTGTTAGGCATAGCGTTGGGGTTAGAAGTAAGGGTTACTGTCAGTGTTAGGGTTGTAGGTAGGGTTACGGTTAGGGTTAGCGGTTTAGAATTAGGGTTAGGGATTAGGTGTCACAGTGATGACTGGGAGATAGGGTTAGAATTATGGGATAGGGGTTGTTCTCAGGAAATGGGTTATGCATTAACGTTAGGATAAGAGGTTAAAGTTAGGAGCACGGTGAGGTTTACGTGTTAAGGGGAGAAATAGGAACAGGGTTGGGTGTTATGTTCAGGGTTAGGGTTATCTGTTAAAGGTAAGTTTATGCTTAGCGCACGGGCCCTGTCTGCATTAGGCGGGCGGGGGGAGTTTAGCGGGCTGGGATTGTACCCGGGAAACCACTCTATCATACCCTCGGTATGGGCCCGTGGGTTTCATGCAGGACACAGTGGTAGAGCCTCCTTTCACGCATGGCATGGGAGGATTGCAGGCTTTCTAAACTCTAAGAAAGCAAGAAGTCTGAGAATTAGATTTAGGGTTAGGATTATGGTTAGGGTTAAGGATGAAGTTTAGTGTTAGGGTGAGGGCTTAGGGTTAGGGATTAGGGTTAGGGTTAAAGGTTAGTCTTAGGTTTAACGGTTACACTTTGGTTTAGGGTTGAGGTTTACGGTTAGGGTTTAGATGAGGGGTTAGTGTTTGGTACAGGGTTAGGGTTAAGTGTTAGGTTTAGGGTTGAAGATTAGGATTAGGGTTAGGATTACAGGTTAGCGTGAGAGTTAACGCTTAGGGTTAAGGTTAAGAGTTAGGGTTTAGGGTTAGGGTTAGGGTTAGGGTTAGTTTTAGGGTTAGAGTTATGTGCTATGGTTTGTGTTATAGGTTAGGGTTAGGTTTACTGGTCACGGTTAGGGTTACGTTTATGGGGTAGCATTAGGGTTAAGGTTAAGGTTAAGGGATATGATTAGGGATAAGTGTTGGGCTTAGGGTTAGGGTTTAGTGTTAGGGTTAGGATTAAGGATTAGGGTTAGGGTCAGTGTTAAAAGCTTGGGTGCGGGTAATGGTTAGGGTCAGGGTTAAGGTTCACGGTTAGGGTTAGTGTTAAGGGTTACGGGTAGGTTTAGGGTTCAGGGTTAGAGTTAGGGTTAGGGTTAGGGTTAGGGGTTAGGGTTAGGGTAAGGGTCAGGGTCAGGGGTTAGGGGTTAGGGTTAGGGTTAGGGGTTAGGGTTAGGGTTAGGGATCAGGGTTAGGGTTAGGGTTAGGGGGTTAGGGTAATGGTTGTGGTTGGGGTTAGGGTTAGGGTTAGGGGTTAGGGTTAGGGGTTAGGGTTAGGGTTAGGGTTCGGGTTCGGGTTAGGGTTAGGGTTAGGGTTGTGTT
>NW_027183151.1:27500-30000 GCF_041146395.1 Eulemur rufifrons | reverse complement strand
GATAGGATTAGGGTTACGGGTTGGGCTTCAGTTTAGGGTTAAAGTTTACTGCTAAGGTTAGGGATAGGGTTCAGGCTTAGCTTTAGGGGTTCTGGTTAGGGTTAGGTGTTAGGTTAGTGTCAGGGTTAGGTCTAGTCGTGAGGGTAAGGTTTAGGGTTAGCTTTAAGAGCTAGGGTTAGGTTTAATGGTTAGGATTAGGATTAGGGTTAAGGGTTAGGGTAAGGCTTAGGGGTTAAGGTGAAGGGTTAGGGTCAAGTGTTAGGGTTTTTGTTAGGCATAGCGTTGGGGTTAGAAGTAAGGGTTACTGTCAGTGTTAGGGTTGTAGGTAGGGTTACGGTTAGGGTTAGCGGTTTAGAATTAGGGTTAGGGATTAGGTGTCACAGTGATGACTAGGAGATAGGGTTAGAATTATGGGATGGGGTTGTTCTCAGGAAATGGGTTATGCATTAACGTTAGGATAAGAGGTTAATGTTAGGCGCACGGTGAGGTTTACGTGTTAAGGGGAGAAATAGGAACAGGGTTGGGTGTTATGTTCAGGGTTAGGGTTATCTGTTAAAGGTATTGTTTATGGTTAGCGCACGGGCCCTGTCTGCATTAGGCGGGCGGGGGGAGTTTAGGGGGCTGGGATTGTACCAGGGAACCCACTCTATCATACTCTGGGTATGGGCCCGTGGGTTTCATGCAGGACACAGTGGTAGAGCCTCCTTTCACGCATGGCATGGGAGGATGGCAGGCTTTCTAAACTCTAAGAAAGCAAGAAGTCTGAGAATTAGATTTAGGGGTAGGATTATGGTTAGGGTTAAGGATGAAGTTTAGTGTTAGGGTGAGGGCTTAGGGTTAGGGATTAGGGTTAGGGTTAAAGGCTACTCTTAGGTTTAACGGCTACACTTTGGTTTAGGGTTGAGGTTTACGGTTAGGGTTAAGATGAGGGGTTAGGGTTTGGTACAGGGTTAGGGTTAAGTGTTAGGTTTAGGGTTGAAGATTAGGATTAGGGTTAGGATTAAAGGTTAGCGTGAGAGTTAACGCTTAGGGTTAAGGTTAGGAGTTAGGGTTTAGGGTTAGGCTTGGGGTTAGGTTTAGTTTTAGGGTTAGAGTTATGTGCTATGGTTTGTGTTAGAGGTTAGGGTTAGGTTTATTGGTGACGGTTAGGGTTACGTTTAGGGGTTAGCATTAGGGTTAGGGTTAGGGTTAGGGTTAAGGGATAGGATTACGGTTAAGTGTTGGCCTTAGGGTTAGGGTTTAGTGTTAGGGTTATCATTAAGGACTAGGGGTAGGGTCAGGGTTAAATGCCTGGGTGCGGGTAATGGTTAGGGTCAGGGTTAAGGTTCACGGATAGGGTTAGTGTTAAGGGTTACGGGTAGGTTTAGGGTTCAGGGTTAGAGTTAGCATTAGGGCTTAAGGTTAGGATTAGGCGGTAGGTTCGATTTAGGGTTAGATCTAGGCGTTCGGGTAAGGGCTAGCGTTAGGGTTAAGAGATAGGGTTAGATTTAATGCTTAGGATTAGGGTTAGGGTTTGGGGTTAAAGTAAGTGTTAGGGGTTAGGTTAAGGATGAAAGGTTACTGTTATTTTTAGCTGTAGTGTTAGGGTTACGGAAAAGGGATCCCATTAGCATTAAGGGTCTTCCTTACTGTAGGGTTAAGGGTTAGGCTTAGAGTTAAAGGTTAAGGTTAGGGTCAGTGTTAAGATTTAGGGTGAGGGTTAACGGTTAGGGTAAAGGTTAAGCGTTAGGGTTCGGGATTAGTGATTAGGGTTTTTGGTTAGTGTTAGGGTTAGCGGTTAGGAGTTAGTGTTTTAGGAAGGGGTATGGTTAGAATTGGGATTGGGGTTAGAGTTAGGGTGAGATATAGGGGTTAGGTTTAGGGGTTAGTTTGAGGGTAAAAGGATAGGATTAGGGTTACGGGTTGGGCTTAGGTTTAGGGTTAAAGTTTACTGCTAGGGTTAGGGATAGGGTTCAGGCTTAGCTTTAGGGGTTCTGGTTAGGGTTAGGTGTTAGGTTAGTGTCAGGGTTAGGTCTAGTCGTGAGGGTAAGGTTTAGGGTTATCTTTAAGAGCTAGGGTTAGGTTTAATGGTTAGAATTAGGATTAGGGTTAAGGGTTAGGGTAAGGCTTAGGGGTTAGGGTGAAGGGATAGGGTCAAGGGTTAGGGTTTTTGTTAGGCATAGCGTTGGGGTTAGAAGTAAGGGTTACTGTCAGTGTTAGGGTTGTAGGTAGGGTTACGGTTAGGGTTAGCGGTTTAGAATTAGGCTTAGGGATTAGGTGTCACAGTGATGACTAGGAGATAGGGTTAGAATTATAGGATAGGGGTTGTTCTCAGGAAATGGGTTATGCATTAACGTTAGGATAAGAGGTTAAAGTTAGGCGCACGGTGAGGTTTACGTGTTAAGGGGAGAAATAGGAACAGGGTTGGGTGTTATGTTCAGGGTTAGGGTTATCTGTTAAAGGTATTGTTTATGCTTAGCACACGGGCCCTGTCTGCATTAGGCGGGCGGGGGGAGTTTAG
>NW_027183151.1:12500-15000 GCF_041146395.1 Eulemur rufifrons | reverse complement strand
CTAAGGGTTACTGTCAGTGTCAGGGTTGTAGGTAGGGTTACGGTTAGGGTTAGCGGTTTAGAATTAGGGTTAGGGATTAGGTGTCACAGTGATGACTAGGAGATAGGGTTAGAATTATGGGATAGGGGTTGTTCTCAGGAAATGGGTTATGCATTAACGTTAGGATAAGAGGTTAAAGTTAGGCGCACGGTGAGGTTTACGTGTTAAGGGGAGAAATAGGAACAGGGTTGGGTGTTATGTTCAGGGTTAGGGTTATCTGTTAAAGGTATTGTTTATGCTTAGCGCACGGGCCCTGTCTGCATTGGGCGGGCGGGGGGAGTTTAGGGGGCTGGGATTGTACCCGGGAACCCACTCTATCATACTCTGGGTATGGGCCCGTGGGTATCATGCAGGACACAGTGGTAGAGCCTCCTTTCACGCATGGCATGGGAGGATTGCAGGCTTTCTAAACTCTAAGAAAGCAAGAAGTCTGAGAATTAGATTTAGGGTTAGGATTCTGGTTAGGGTTAAGGATGAAGTTTAGTGTTAGGGTGAGGGCTTAGGGTTAGGGATTAGGGTTAGGGTTAAAGGTTACTCTTAGGTTTAACGGTTCCACTGTGGTTTAGGGTTGAGGTTTACGGTTAGGGTTAAGATGAGGGGTTAGGGTTTGGTACAGCGTTAGAGTTATGAATTAGGTTTAGTGTTGAAGATAGGATTAGGGTTAGGATTAAAGGTTAGCGTGAGAGTTAACGCTTAGGGTTAAGGTTAAGAGTTAGGGTTTAGGGTTAGGGTTAGGGTTAGGGTTAGATTTAGGGTTAGAGTTATGAGCTACGCTTTGTGTTAGAGGTTAGGGTTAGGTTTACTGGTCACGGTTAGGGTTACGTTTAGGGGGTAGCATTAGGGTTAGGGTTAGGGTTAAGGGATAGGATTAGGGATAAGTATTGGGCTTAGGGTTAGGGTTTAGTGTTAGGGTTAGTATTAAGGATTAGGGTTAGGGTCAGGGTTAAATGCTTGTGTGCGGGTAATAGTTAGGGTCAGGGTTAAGGTTCACGAATAGGGTTAGTGTTAAGGGTTACGGGTAGGATTAGGGTTCAGGGTTAGAGTTAGCCTTAGGGCTTAAGGTTAGGATAAGGCGGTAGGTTAGACTTAGGGTTAGATCTAGGCGTTAGGGTAAGGGCTAGCGTTAGGGTTAAGAGATAGGGTTAGGTTTAATGCTTAGGATTAGGGTTAGGGTTTGGGGTGAAAGTAAGTGTTAGGGGTTAGGTTTCAGGATCAAAGGTTAGGGTTATTTTTAGCTGTAGTGTTAGGGTTAGGGATAAGGGATCCCATTAGCATTAAGGGTCTTCCTTACTGTAGGGTTAAGGGTTAGGCTTAGAGTTAAAGTTTAAGGTTAGGGTCAGTATTAAGATTTAGGGTGAGGGTTAACGGTTAGGGTAAAGGTTAAGCGTTAGGGTTAGGGATTAGTGATTAGGGTTTTTGGTTAGTGTTAGGGTTAGCGGTTAGGAGTTAGTGTTTTATGAAGGGGTATGGTTAGAATTAGGATTGGGGTTAGAGTTAGGGTGAGGTATAGGGGTTAGGTTTAGGGGTTAGTTTTAGGGTAAAAGGATAGGATTAGGGTTACGGGTTGGGCTTCAGTTTAGGGTTAAAGTTTACTGCTAAGGTTAGGGATAGGGTTCAGGCTTAGCTTTAGGGGTTCTGGTTAGGGTTAGGTGTTAGGTTAGTGTCAGGGTTAGGTCTAGTCGTGAGGGTAAGGTTTAGGGTTAGCTTTAAGAGCTAGGGTTAGGTTTAATGGTTAGGATTAGGATTAGGGTTAAGGGTTAGGGTAAGGCTTAGGGGTTAAGGTGAAGGGTTAGGGTCAAGTGTTAGGGTTTTTGTTAGGCATAGCGTTGGGGTTAGAAGTAAGGGTTACTGTCAGTGTTAGGGTTGTAGGTAGGGTTACGGTTAGGGTTAGCGGTTTAGAAGTAGGGTTAGGGATTAGGTGTCACAGTGATGAATAGGAGATAGGGTTAGAATTATGGGATGGGGTTGTTCTCAGGAAATGGGTTATGCATTAACGTTAGGATAAGAGGTTAATGTTAGGCGCACGGTGAGGTTTACGTGTTAAGGGGAGAAATAGGAACAGGGTTGGCTGTTATGTTCAGGGTTAGGGTTATCTGTTAAAGGTATTGTTTATGGTTAGCTCACGGGCCCTGTCTGCATTAGGCGGGCGGGGGGAGTTTAGGGGGCTGGGATTGTACCCGGGAACCCACTCTATCATACTCTGGGTATGGGCCCGTGGGTTTCATGCAGGACACAGTGGTAGAGCCTCCTTTCACGCATGGCATGGGAGGATGGCAGGCTTTCTAAACTCTAAGAAAGCAAGAAGTCTGAGAATTAGATTTAGGGGTAGGATTATGGTTAGGGTTAAGGATGAAGTTTAGTGTTAGGGTGAGGGCTTAGGGTTAGGGATTAGGGTTAGGGTTAAAGGCTACTCTTAGGTTTAACGGCTACACTTTGGTTTAGGGTTGAGGTTTACGGTTAG
>NW_027183151.1:0-2500 GCF_041146395.1 Eulemur rufifrons | reverse complement strand
GGGTTTAGTGTTAGGGTTATCATTAAGGACTGGGGGTAGGGTCAGGATTAAATGCTGGGTGCGGGTAATGGTTAGGGTCAGGGTTAAGGTTCACGGATAGGGTTAGTGTTAAGGGTTACGGGTAGGTTTAGGGTTCAGGGTTAGAGTTAGCATTAGGGCTAAGGTTAGGATTAGGCGGTAGGTTCGATTTAGGGTTAGATCTAGGCGTTAGGGTAAGGGCTAGCGTTAGGGTTAAGAGATAGGGTTAGGTTTAATGCTTAGGATTAGGGTTAGGGTTTGGGGTTAAAGTAAGTGTTAGGGGTTAGGTTTAAGGATGAAAGGTTACTGTTATTTTTAGCTGTAGTGTTAGGGTTACGGAAAAGGGATCCCATTAGCATTAAGGGTCTTCCTTACTGTAGGGTAAAGGGTTAGGCTTAGAGTTAAAGGTTAAGGTTAGGGTCAGTTTTAAGATTTAGGGTGAGGGTTAACGGTTAGGGTAAAGGTTAAGCGTTAGGGTTAGGGATTAGTGATTAGGGTTTTTGGTTAGTGTTAGGGTTAGCGGTTAGGAGTTAGTGTTTTATGAAGGGGTATGGTTAGAATTAGGATTGGGGTTAGAGTTAGGGTGAGGTATAGGGGTTAGGTTTAGGGGTTAGTTTTAGGGTAAAAGGATAGGATTAGGGTTACAGATTGGGCTTAGGTTTAGGGTTTAAGTTCACTGCTAGGGTTAGGGATAGGGTTCAGGGTTAGCTTTAGGGGTTCTGGTTAGGGTTAGGTGTTAGGTTAGTGTCAGGGTTAGGTCTAGTCGTGAGGGTAAGGTTTAGGGTTAGTTTTAAGAGCTAGGGTTAGGTTTAATGGTTAGGATTAGGATTAGGGTTAAGGGTTAGGGTAAGGCTTAGGGGTGAGGGTGAAGGGATAGGGTCAAGGGTTAGGGTTTTTGTTAGGCATAGCGTTGGGGTTAGAAGTAAGGGTTACTGTCAGTGTTAGGGTTGTAGGTAGGGTTACGGTTAGGGTTAGCGGTTTAGAATTAGGGTTAGGGATTAGGTGTCACAGTGATGACTAGGAGATAGGGTTAGAATTATGGGATAGGGGTTTTTCTCAGGAAATGGGTTATGCATTAACGTTAGGATAAGAGGTTAAAGTTAGGCGCACGGTGAGGTTTACGTGTTAAGGGGAGAAATAGGAACAGGGTTGGGTGTTATGTTCAGGGTTAGGGTTATCTGTTAAAGGTATTGTTTATGCTTAGCGCACGGGCCCTGTCTGCATTAGGCGGGCGGGGGGAGTTTAGGGGGCTGGGATTGTACCAGGGAACCCACTCTATCATACTCTGGGTATGGGCCCGTGGGTTTCATGCAGGACACAGTGGTAGAGCCTCGTTTCACACATGGCATGGGAAGATTGCAGGCTTTCTAAACTCTAAGAAAGCAAGAAGTCTGAGAATTAGATTTAGGGTTAGGATTCTGGTTAGGGTTAAGGATGAAGTTTAGTGTTAGGGTGAGGGCTTAGGGTTTGGGCTTAGGGTTAGGGTTAAAGGTTACTCTTAGGTTTAACGGTTACACTTTGGTTTAGGGTTGAGGTTTACGGTTAGGGTTAAGGTGAGGGGTTAGTGTTTGGTACAGGGTTAGGGTTAAGTGTTAGGTTTAGGGTTGAAGATTAGGATTAGGGTTAGGATTAAAGGTTAGCGTGAGAGTTAACGCTTAGGGTTAAGGTTAAGAGTTAGGGTTTAGGGTTAGGGTTAGGTTTACGGTTCGTTTTAGGGTTAGAGTTATGTGCTATGGTTTGTGTTAGAGGTTAGGGTTAGGTTTAGTGGTCACGGTGAGGGTTACGTTTAGGGATTAGCATTAGGGTTAGGGTTAAGGGATAGGATTAGGGTTTAGTGTTGGTCGTAGGGTGAGGGTTTAGTATTAGGGTTATCATTAAGGATTAGGGGTAGGGTCAGGGTTAAATGCTTGGGTGCGGGTAATGGTTAGGGTCAGGGTTAAGGTTCACGGATAGGGTTAGTGTTAAGGGTTACGGGTAGGTTTAGGGTTCAGGGTTAGAGTTACCATTAGGGCTTAATGTTAGGATTAGGCGGTAGGTTAGACTTAGGGTTAGATCTAGGCCTTAGGGTAAGTGCTAGCGTTAGGGTTAAGAGATACGGTTAGGTTTAATGCTTAGGATTAGGGTTAGGGTTTGGGGTTAAAGTAAGTGTTAGGGGTTAGGTTTAAGGATCAAAGGTTAGGGTTATTTTTAGCTGTAGTGTTAGGGTTAGGGATAAGGGATCCCATTAGCATTAAGGGTCTTCCTTACTGTAGGGTTAAGGGTTAGGCTTAGAGTTAAAGGTTAAGGTTAGGGTCAGTGTTAAGATTTAGGGTGAGGGTTAACGGTTAGGGTAAAGGTTAAGCGTTAGGGTTAGGGATTAGTGATTAGGGTTTTTGGTTAGTGTTAGGGTTAGCGGTTAGGAGTTAGTGTTTTATGAAGGGGTATGGTTAGAATTAGGATTGGGGTTAGAGTTAGGGTGAGGTATAGGGGTTAGGTTTAGGGG
>NW_027183150.1:0-50000 GCF_041146395.1 Eulemur rufifrons | reverse complement strand
TAACCCCTAACCCGAACCCTAACCCCTAAACCTAACCCTAACCCTAACCCCTAACTCTAACCCCTAACCCTAACCCCGAACCCTAACCCTAAACCCAACCCCAACCCCAACCCTAACCCAACCCTAAACCTAACCATAACCCTAACCACTAACCCTAACCCCTAACCCTAACCCTAACCATAACACCTAATCCTAACCCTAACCCCTAACCCCTACCCCTAACCCTACCCCTAACCCTAACCCCTAACCCTACCCCTACCCCTACCCCTAAACCTAACCCTAATCCCTAAACCTACCCCTAACCCCTAACCCTACCCCTACCCCTAACCCTAAACCTAACCCCTAACCCTAACCCCTAATCCTAACCCTAACCCCTAACCCTAACCCCTAACCCCTAACACTAACACCTAACCCTAATCCTAACCCCTAACCCTAACCCTAACCCCGACCCCAACCCCAACCCTAACCCTAAACCTAACCCCTAACCCTGACCGTGACCCTGACCCTGACCCTAACCCCTAACCCTAACCCTAACCCCTAACCCTAACCCTAACCCCTAACCCCTGACCCTGACGCTAACCCTAACCCCTAACCCTAACCCTAACCCTAACTCTAACCCTAAACCCTAAACCTACCCGTAACCCTTAACACTAACCCTATCCGTGAACCTTAACCCTGACCCTAACCATTACCCGCAACCAAGCATTTAACCCTGACCCTACCCCTAACCCTTAATGATAACCCTAACACTAAACCCTAACCCTAAGCCCAACACTTATCCCTCATCCTATCCCTTAACCCTAACCATAAGCCTAACCCTAATGCTACCCCCTAAACCTAACCCTAGCCGTGACCAGTAAACCTAACCCTAACCTCTAACACAAACCATAGCACATAACTCTAACTCTAAAACTAACCCTAACCCTAACCCTAAGCCCTAACTCTTAACCTTAACCCTAAGCGTTAACTCTCACGCTAACCTTTAATCCTAACCCTAATCCTAATCTTCAACCCTAACCTAACACATAACCCTAACCCTGTACCAAACCCTAACCCCTCATCTTAACCCTAACCGTAAACCTCAACCCTAAACCAAAGTGTAATCGTTAAACCTAAGGGTAACCTTTAACCCTAACCCTAATCCCTAACCCTAAGCCCTCACCCTAACACTAAACTTCATCCTTAACCCTAACCATAATCCTAACCCTAAATCTAATTCTCAGACTTCTTGCTTTCTTAGAGTTTAGAAAGCCTGCAATCCTCCCATGCCATGCGTGAAAGGAGGCTCTACCACTGTGTCCTGCATGAAACCCACGGGCCCATACCCAGAGTATGATAGAGTGGGTTCCCGGGTACAATCCCAGCCCCCTAAACTCCCCCCGCCCGCCCAATGCAGACAGGGCCCGTGCGCTAAGCATAAACAATACCTTTAACAGATAACCCTAACCCTGAACATAACACCCAACCCTGTTCCTATTTCTCCCCTTAACACGTAAACCTCCCCGTGCGCCTAACTTTATCCTCTTATCCTAACGTTATTGCATAACCCATTTCTTGAGAACAACCGCTATCCCATAATTCTTACCCTATCTCCTAGTCATCACTGTGACACCTAATCCCTAACCCTAATTCTAAACCGCTAACCCTAACCGTATCCCTACCTACAACCCTAACACTGACAGTAACCCTTACTTCTAACCCCAACGCTATGCCTAATAAAAACCCAAACCCTTCACCCTAACCACTAAGCCTTACCCTAACCCTTAACCCTAATCCTAATCCTAACCATTAAACCTAACCCTAGCTCTTAAAGCTAACCCTAAACCTTACCCTCACGACTAGACCTAACCCTGACACTAACCTAACACCTAACCCTAACCAGAACCCCTAAAGCTAACCCTGAACCCTATCCCTAACCCTAGCAGTAAACTTTAACCCTAAACCTAAGCCCAACCCGTAACCCTAATCCTATCCTTTTACCCTAAAACTAACCCCTAAACCTAACCCCTATACCTCACCCTAACTCTAACCCCAATCCTAATTCTAACCATACCCCTTCATAAAACACTAACTCCTAACCGCTAACCCTAACACTAACCAAAAACCCTAATCACTAATCCCTAAACCTAACGCTTAACCTTTACCGTAACCATTAACCCTCACCCTAAATCTTAACACTGACCCTAACCTTAAACTTTAACTCTAAGCCTAACCCTTAACCCTACAGTAAGGAAGACCCTTAATGCTAATGGGATCCCTTATCCCTAACCCTAACACTACAGCTAAAAATAACCCTAACCTTGGATCCTTAAACCTAACCCCTAACACTTACTTTAACCCCAAACCCTAACCCTAATCCTAAGCATTAAACCTAACCCTATCTCTTAACCCTAACGCTAGCCCTTACCCTAACGCCTAGATCTAACCCTAAATCGAACCTACCGCCTAATCCTAACCTTAAGCCCTAATGCTAACTCTAACCCTGAACCCTAAACCTACCCGTAACCCTTAACACTAACCCTATCTGTGAACCTTAACCCTGACCCTAACCATTACCCGCACCCAAGCATTTAACCCTGACCCTTCCCCTAATCCTTAATGATAACCCTTACACTAAACCCTAACCCTAAGCCCAACACTTATCCCTAATCCTATCCCTTAACCCTAACCCTAACCCTAATGCTACCCCCTAAACGTAACCCTAACCGTGACCAGTAAACCTAACCCTAGCCTCTAACACAAACCATAGCACATAACTCTAACCCTAAAACGAACCCTAACCCTAACCCTAAACCCTAACTCTTAACCTTAACCCTAAGCGTTAACTCTCACGCTAACCTTTAATCCTAACCCTAATCCTAATCTTCAACCCTAACCTAACACTTAACCCTAACCCTGTACCAAACCCTAAACCCTCATCTTAACCCTAACCGTAAACCTCAACCCTAAACCAAAGTGTAACCGTTAAACCTAAGAGTAACCTTTAACCCTAACCCTAAGCCGTAACCCTAAGCCCTCACCCTAACACTAAACTTCATCCTTAACCCTAACCATAATCCTAACCCTAAATCTAATTCTCAGACTTCTTGCTTTCTTAGAGTTTAGAAAGCCTGCAATCCTCCCATGCCATGCGTGAAAGGAGGCTCTACCACTGTGTCCTGCATGAAACCCACGGGCCCATACCCAGAGTATGATAGAGTGGGTTCCCGGGTACAATCCCAGCCCCCTAAACTCCCCCCACCCGCCTAATGCAGACAGGGCCCGTGCGCTAAGCATAAACAATACCTTTAACAGATAACCCTAACCCTGAACGTAACACCCAACCCTGTTCCTATTTCTCCCCTTAACACGTAAACCTCACCGTGCGCCTAACTTTAACCTCTTATCCTAACGTTAATGCATAACGCATTTCCTGAGAACAACCCCTATCCCATAATTCTAACCCTATCTCCTAGTGATCACTGTGACACCTAATCCCTAACCCTAATTCTAAACCGCTAACCCTAACCGTAACCCTACCTACAACCCTAACACTGACAGTAACCCTCACTTCTAACCCCAACGCTATGCCTAATAAAAACCCAAACCCTTCACCCTAACCACTAAGCCTTACCCTAACCCTTAACCCTAATCCTAATCCTAACCATTAAACCTAACCCTAGCTCTTAAAGCTAACCCTAAACCTTACCCTCACGACTAGACCTAACCCTGACACTAACCTAACACCTAACCCTAATCAGAACCCCTAAAGCTAACCCTGAACCCTATCCCTAACCCTAGCAGTAAACTTTAACCCTAAACCTAAGCCCAACCCGTAACCCTAATCCTATCCTTTTACCCTAAAACTAACCCCTAAACCTAACCCCTATACCTCACCCTACCTCTAACCCCAATCCTAATTCTAACCATACCCCTTCATAAAACACTAACTCCTAACCGCTAACCCTAACACTAACCAAAAACACTAATCACTAATCCCTAACCCTAACGCTTAACCTTTACCCTAACCGTTAACCCTCACCCTAAATCTTAACACTGACCCTAACCTTAACCTTTAACTCTAAGCCTAACCCTTAACCCTACAGTAAGGAAGACCCTTAATGCTAATGGGATCCCTTATCCCTAACCCTAACACTACAGCTAAAAATAACCCTAACCTTGGATCCTTAAACCTAACCCCTAACACTTACTTTAACCCCAAACCCTAACCCTAATCCTAAGCATTAAACCTAACCCTATCTCTTAACCCTAATGCTAGCCCTTACCCTAACGCCTAGATCTAACCCTAAATCGAACCTACCGCCTAATCCTAACCTTAAGCCCTAATGCTAACTCTAACCCTGAACCCTAAACCTACCCGTAACCCTTAACACTAACCCTATCCGTGAACCTTAACCCTGACCCTAACCATTACCCGCACCCAAGCATTTAACCCTGACCCTACCCCTAATCCTTAATGATAACCCTAACACTAAACCCTAACCCTAAGCCCAACACTTATCCCTAATCCTATCCCTTAACCCTCACCCTAACCCTAATGCTACCCCCTAAACGTAACCCTAACCGTGACCAGTAAACCTAACCCTAACCTCTAACACAAACCATAGCACATAACTCTAACCCTAAAACTAACCCTAACCCTAACCCTAAACCCTAACTCTTAACCTTAACCCTTAGCGTTAACTCTCACGCTAACCTTTAATCCTAACCCTAATCCTAATCTTCAACCCTAAACCTAACACTTAACCCTAACCCTGTACCAAACCCTAACCACTCATCTTAACCCTAACCGTAAACCTCAACCCTAAACCAAAGTGTAACCGTTAAACCTAAGAGTAACCTTTAACCCTAACCCTAAGCCCTAACCCTAAGCCCTCACCCTAACACTAAACTTCATCCTTAACCCTAACCAGAATCCTAACCCTAAATCTAATTCTCAGACTTCTCGCTTCCTTAGAGTTTAGAAAGCCTGCAATCCTCCCATGCCATGCGTGAAAGGAGGCTCTACCACTGTGTCCTGCATGAAACCCACGGGCCCATACCCAGAGTATGATAGAGTGGGTTCCCGGGTACAATCCCAGCCCCCTAAACTCCCCCCGCCCGCCTAATGCAGACAGGGCCCGTGCGCTAAGCATAAACAATACCTTTAACAGATAACCCTAACCCTGAACATAACACCCAACCCTGTTCCTATTTCTCCCCTTAACACGTAAACCTCACCGTGCGCCTAACTTTAACCTCTTATCCTAACGTTAATGCATAACCCATTTCCTGAGAAAAACCCCTATCCCATAATAATAACCCTATCTCCTAGTCATCACTGTGACACCTAATCCCTAACCCTAATTCTAAACCACTAACCCTAACCGTAACCCTACCTACAACCCTAACACTGACAGTAACCCTTACTTCTAACCCCAACGCTGTGCCTAACAAAAAACCTAACCCTAACCCTAACCCTAACCCAACGCTAGCCCTTACCCTAACGCCTAGATCTAACCCTAAATCTAACCTACCGCCTAATCCTAACCTTAAGCCCTAATGCTAACTCTAACCCTGAACCCTAAACCTACCCGTAACCCTTAACACTAACCCTATCCGTCAACCTTAACCCTGACCCTAACCATTACCCGCACCAAAGCATTTAACCCTGACCCTACCCCTAATCCTTAATGATAACCCTAACACTAAACCCTAACCCTAAGACCAACACTTATCCCTAATCCTATCCCTTAACCCTAACCCTAATGCTAACCCCTAAACGTAACCCTAACCGTGACCAGTAAACCTAACCCTAACCTCTAACACAAACCATAGCACTAAACTAACAGAAACTAACCCTATCCCTAACCCTAACCCTAAACCCTATCTCTTAACCTTAACCCTAAGCGTTAACTCTCACGCTAACCTTTAATCCTAACTCTAATCCTAATCTTCAACACTAAACCTAACACTTAACCCTAACCCTGTACCATAACCTAACCCCTCATCTTAAGCCTAATCGTAAACCTCAACCCTAAACCAAAGTGTAACCGTTAAACCTAAGAGTAACCTTTAACCCTAACCCTAATACCTAAGCCTAAGCCCTCACCCTAACACTGAACTTCATCCTTAACCCTAACCATAATCCAACCCTAAATCTCATTCTCACACTTCTTGCTTTCTTAGAGTTTAGAAAGCCTGCCATCCTCCCATGCCATGGGTGAAAGGAGGCTCTACCACTGTGTCCTCCATGAAACCCACGGGCCCCTACCCAGAGTATGATAGAGTGGGTTCCCGGGTACAATCCCAGCCCCCTAAACTCCCCCCGCCCGCCTAATGCAGACAGGGCCCGTGCGCTAAGCATAAACAATACCTTTAACAGATAACCCTAACCCTGAACATAACACCCAAACTTGTTCCTATTTCTCCCCTTAACACGTAAACCTCACCGTGCGCCTAACTTTAACCTCTTATCCTAACGTTAATGCATAACCCATTTCCTGAGAACAACCCCTATCTCATAATTCTAACCCTATCTCCTAGTCATCACTGTGACACCTAATCCCTAACCCTAATTCTAAACCGCTAACCCTAACCGTAACCCTACCTACAACCCTAAAACTGACAGTAACCCTTACTTCTAACCCCAACGCTATGCCTAACAAAAACCCTAACCCTTGACCCTAACCCTTCACCCTAACCCCTAAGCCTTACCCTAACCCTTAACCCTAATCCTAATCCTAACCATTAAACCTAACCCTAGCTCTTAAAGCTAAGCCTAAACCTTACCCTCACGACTAGACCTAACCCTGACACTAACCTAACACCTGACCCTAACCAGACGCCTAAAGCTAACCCTGAACCCTATCCCTAACACTAGCAGTAAACTTTAACCCTAAACCTAAGCCCAACCCGTCACCCTAATCCTATCCTTTTACCCTAAACCTAACCCCTATACCTCACCCTAACTCTAACCCCAATCCTAATTCTAACCATACCCCTTCATAAAACCCTAACTCCTAACCGCTAACCCTAACACTAACCAAAAACCCTAATCCCTAATCCCTAACCCTAACGCTTAACCTTTACCCTCACCGTTAACCCTACCCCAAATCTTAACACTGACCATAACCTTAACCTTTAACTCTGAGCCTAACCCTTAACCCTACAGTAAGGAAGACCCTTAATGCTAATGGGATCCCTTATCCCTAACCCTAACACTACAGCTAAAAATAACCCTAACCTTGGATCCTTAAACCTAACCCCTAACACTTACTTTAACCCCAATCCCTAACCCTAATCCTAAGCATTAAACCTAACCCTATCTCTTAACCCTAACGCTAGCCCTTACCCTAACGCCTAGATCTAACCCTAAATCTAACCCACCGCCTAATCCTAACCTTAAGCCCTAATGCTAACTCTAACCCTGAACCCTAAACCTACCCGTAACCCTTAACACTAACCCTATCCGTCAACCTTAACCCTGACCCTGACCATTACCCGCACCAAAGCATTTAACCCTGACCCTACCCCTAATCCTTAATGATAACCCTAACACTAAACCCTAACCCTAAGACCAACACTTATCCCTAATCCTATCCCTTAACCCTAACCCTAATGCTAACCCCTAAACGTAACCCTAACCGTGACCAGTAAACCTAACCCTAACCTCTAACACAAACCATAGCACTAAACTAACAGAAACTAACCCTATCCCTAACCCTAACCCTAAACCCTATCTCTTAACCTTAAACCTAAGCGTTAACTCTCACGCTAACCTTTAATCCTAACTCTAATCCTAATCTTCAACACTAAACCTAACACTTAACCCTAACCCTGTACCATAACCTAACCCCTCATCTTAACCCTAATCGTAAACCTCAACCCTAAACCAAAGTGTAACCGTTAAACCTAAGAGTAACCTTTAACCCTAACCCTAATACCTAAGCCTAAGCCCTCACCCTAACACTGAACTTCATCCTTAACCCTAACCATAATCCAACCCTAAATCTCATTCTAACACTTCTTGCTTTCTTAGAGTTTAGAAACCCTGCCATCCTCCCATGCCATGGGTGAAAGGAGGCTCTACCACTGTGTCCTCCATGAAACCCACGGGCCCATACCCAGAGTATGATAGAGTGGGTTCCCGGGTACAATCCCAGCCCCCTAAACTCCCCCCGCCCGCCTAATGCAGACAGGGCCCGTGCGCTAAGCATAAACAATACCTTTAACAGATAACCCTAACCCTGAACATAACACCCAACCCTGTTCCTATTTCTCCCCTTAACACGTAAACCTCCCCGTGCGCCTAACTTTATCCTCTTATCCTAACGTTATTGCATAACCATTTCCTGAGAACAACCGCTATCCCATAATTCTTACCCTATCTCCTAGTCATCACTGTGACACCTAATCCCTAACCCTAATTCTAAACCGCTAACCCTAACCGTATCCCTACCTACAACCCTAACACTGACAGTAACCCTTACTTCTAACCCCAACGCTATGCCTAATAAAAACCCAAACCCTTCACCCTAACCACTAAGCCTTACCCTAACCCTTAACCCTAATCCTAATCCTAACCATTAAACCTAACCCTAGCTCTTAAAGCTAACCCTAAACCTTACCCTCACGACTAGACCTAACCCTGACACTAACCTAACACCTAACCCTAACCAGAACCCCTAAAGCTAACCCTGAACCCTATCCCTAACCCTAGCAGTAAACTTTAACCCTAAACCTAAGCCCAACCCGTAACCCTAATCCTATCCTTTTACCCTAAAACTAACCCCTAAACCTAACCCCTATACCTCACCCTAACTCTAACCCCAATCCTAATTCTAACCATACCCCTTCATAAAACACTAACTCCTAACCGCTAACCCTAACACTAACCAAAAACCCTAATCACTAATCCCTAACCCTAACGCTTAACCTTTACCCTAACCATTAACCCTCACCCTAAATCTTAACACTGACCCTAACCTTAACCTTTAACTCTAAGCCTAACCCTTAACCCTACAGTAAGGAAGACCCTTAATGCTAATGGGATCCCTTATCCCTAACCCTAACACTACAGCTAAAAATAACCCTAACCTTGGATCCTTAAACCTAACCCCTAACACTTACTTTAACCCCAAACCCTAACCCTAATCCTAAGCATTAAACCTAACCCTATCTCTTAACCCTAATGCTAGCCCTTACCCTAACGCCTAGATCTAACCCTAAATCGAACCTACCGCCTAATCCTAACCTTAAGCCCTAATGCTAACTCTAACCCTGAACCCTAAACCTACCCGTAACCCTTAACACTAACCCTATCCGTGAACCTTAACCCTGACCCTAACCATTACCCGCACCCAAGCATTTAACCCTGACCCTTCCCCTAATCCTTAATGATAACCCTAACACTAAACCCTAACCCTAAGCCCAACACTTATCCCTAATCCTATCCCTTAACCCTCACCCTAACCCTAATGCTACCCCCTAAACGTAACCCTAACCGTGACCAGTAAACCTAACCCTAACCTCTAACACAAACCATAGCACATAACTCTAACCCTAAAACTAACCCTAACCCTAACCCTAAACCCTAACTCTTAACCTTAACCCTTAGCGTTAACTCTCACGCTAACCTTTAATCCTAACCCTAATCCTAATCTTCAACCCTAAACCTAACACTTAACCCTAACCCTGTACCAAACCCTAACCCCTCATCTTAACCCTAACCGTAAACCTCAACCCTAAACCAAAGTGTAACCGTTAAACCTAAGAGTAACCTTTAACCCTAACCCTAAGCCCTAACCCTAAGCCCTCACCCTAACACTAAACTTCATCCTTAACCCTAACCATAATCCTAACCCTAAATCTAATTCTCAGACTTCTTGCTTTCTTAGAGTTTAGAAAGCCTGCAATCCTCCCATGCCATGCGTGAAAGGAGGCTCTACCACTGTGTCCTGCATGAAACCCACGGGCCCATACCCAGAGTATGATAGAGTGGGTTCCCGGGTACAATCCCAGCCCCCTAAACTCCCCCCGCCCGCCTAATGCAGACTGGGCCCGTGCGCTAAGCATAAACAATACCTTTAACAGATAACCCTAACCCTGAACATAACAACCCAACCCTGTTCCTATTTCTCCCCTTAACACGTAAACCTCACCATGCGCCTAACTTTAACCTCTTATCCTAACGTTAATGCATAACCCATTTCCTGAGAACAACCCCTATCCCATAATTCTAACCCTATCTCCTAGTCATCACTGTGACACCTAATCCCTAACCCTAATTCTAAACCGCTAACCCTAACCGTAACCCTACCTACAACCCTAACACTGACAGTAACCCTTACTTCTAACCCCAACGCTATGCCTAACAAAAACCCTAACCCTTGACCCTAACCCTTCACCCTAACCCCTAAGCCTTACCCTAACCCTTAACCCTAATCCTAATCCTAACCATTAAACCTAACCCTAGCTCTTAAAGCTAACCCTAAACCTTACCCTCACGACTAGACCTAACCCTGACACTAACCTAACACCTAACCCTATCCAGAACCCCTAAAGCTAACCCTGAACCCTATCCCTTACACTAGCAGTAAACTTTAACCCTAAACCTAAGCCCAACCCGTAACCCTAATCCTATCCTTTTACCCTAAACCTAACCCCTATACCTCACCCTAACTCTAACCCCAATCCTAATTCTAACCATACCCCTTCATAAAACACTAACTCCTAACCGCTAACCCTAACACTAACCAAAAACCCTAATCACTAATCCCTAACCCTAACGCTTAACCTTTACCCTAAGAAGTAGGAGAGTCATATGTATGAACGGTTACATTCACGCAGAGAAAGAAACTGTTGGGTGGTGTATGTACGCATGTTAATCTATACTTTGGAGGAAGTTCGAGAGTCATATCTGGGGAAAATTGCAGTCACTTAGAGAAAGCAACAATCGGGGGCCGTTTTGTAGATCTGCTAAATTCTATTTTGGAAGAAGAGTGAAATTCATATGTGGGAACGCTTATGTTCACTCAGAGAAATCAACGATAGGGCAGTGTTTCGTTGGGATGCTAAAGTGTAGTTTGGAAGAAGTTCGCGAGTCTTATATAAGAAAGCTTACAGTCACCTAGAGAAAGTAACTCTCGGCAGATTGTTTCTAAGCGTGCTAAACTCTAATTTGCATCAATTGTGAGAGTCAAACATGGGAACGCTTACATTCACTCAGAGAACGCAACGTTTGGGTGGTGGTTTGTAAGCATTCTAAACTGTATTTTGGAGGAAGTAGGAGAGTCATATATACGAATGCTTACATTCACGCAGAGAAAGCAACTCTGTGATCGTATTTTGTTGGCATGCTAAACTGTGGTTTGGAAGAAGTTCGAGAGCCTTATATAGGAAAGATTACAGTGACACAGAGAAAACAACTCTCTGTAGTTTGTTGGTAGGTCTACTAAACTGTAATTTGGATGATGTGTGAGAACGCTTGCATTCACTCAGAGAAAGAACTCTGTCGTGGTGGTTTGTAGGAATAACAACTGTAGTTCGAAGAAGTAGGAGAGTCATATATGAACGGTTACATTCACGCAGAGAAAGCAACTGTGGAGTGGCGTATGTAATCATCATAATCTGTAGTTTGGAGGAAGTTCGAGAGTCATATCTGGGGAAAATTAGAGTCATTTAGAGAAAGGAACAATCGGGGGCTGGTGTGTAGGTCTGCTAAATTCTATTTTGGAAGAAGAGTGAGAGTCATATATGGGAACGCTTATGTTGACTCAGAGAAATCAACGATGGGGCGCTGTATTGTTGGCATGCTAAACTGTAGTTTGGAAGAAGTTCGAAAGTCTTATATAGGAAAGTTTACAGTCACCTAGAGAAAGCAACTCACAGGAGGTGGTTTGTAAGCCGCTAAACTCTAATTTGGATGAAGTGAAAGAGGCATACATGGATACGCTTCATTCACTCAGAGAAAGGTAAATTGGGGTGCCGGTTTGTAGGTATACTAACTCCAGTTTGGAAGAAGTACTAGAGTCATATATATGAACGCTTATATGGACGCAGAGAAAGCAACTATGGGGTGGTGTTTTGTAGGCCTGCTAAAATATAGTTTGGAAGAAGTTCGAAAGCAGACAGTCACTTAGAGAAAGCAACTCTCGGCGGTTCATTTTTCAGTCTGCTGAATTGTATTTTGAAAGAAATACCAGAGTCATATATTCAAACGCTTACATTCATGCAGAGAAAGCAACTCTGGGGTGGTGTTTTCTAGGCATGCTAAACTCTAGTTTGGACGAAGTTTGAGAATCACATATAAGAAAGCTTAGAGTCGCTTAAAGCAAATCTCTGGGTGTGGAATGTAGGCGTGCTAAACTCTATTTTGGTTTCGGAGTGAGAGTCATATATGGGAAGGCTTACATTCACTCAGAGAAAGCAACGATGGTGTGGTGGTTTGTAGGCATACTGAACTCTAGTTTGGAAGAAGTAGGAGAATGATATATGGGAACGCTTACATTCATGCAGAGAAAGCAATTATGGGGTGGCTTTTTTGTAGCCACGCTAATCTCTATTTTGCAAGAAGTTAAAGAGTAATATATAGGAAAGCGTACCGTCATTTATAGAAACCAACTTTCGGGGGATGGTTTGTAGGCCTGCAAAACTCTACTTTGGAAGAAGGGGGAGAATCATATGGGGGACTGGGTACATTCACTCGGAGAAATCAACGATGGGGTTGTGGTTTGTAGGCATACTAAACTCTAGTTTGGAAGAAGGACGAGAATCATATATAGGAACGCTTACATTCATGCAGAGAAAGCAACTATGGAGTGATGTTTGCATGCCTACTAAACGATAGATTGGAGGATGTTCGAGAGTCATATCTGGAAAGCTTACAGTCATTTACAGAAAGCAACTCTCTGGGGGTGGTTCGTAGGCCTGCTAAACTCTATTTTCAATGAAGTGTTCGAATCATATACAGGAACGCTTACATTCACTCAGAGAAAGCAACGTTGGGGTGGCCGTTTTTGAGCATACTAAACTCTACTTTGGAAGAGGTACGAGAGACAAATACTAACGCTTACATTAACACAGAGAAAGCAAATACGGGGTGCTGTAGTGCAGGCATGCTAAACTATAGATTAGAAGAAGTTCGAAAGCTGACAGTCACTTAGAGAAAGCAACTCTTGGCGGGTGATTTTTAGGTCTGCTAAATTGTATTTTGAAAGACGTACCAGAGTCATATACAAACGCTTACATTCACGCAGAGAAAGAAACTATGGGGTGATGTGTTGTGGGGATGCTAAACTGCAGTTTGGAAGGTGTTCGAGAGTGTTATATAGGATAGCTTACAGTCACCTAGAGAAAGCAACACTCGGGACAGCTTTACAAGCCTCTAAACACTAATTAGCAGTAATTGTGAGAGTCAAACATGGGAACGCTTACATTCACGGAGAGAACACAACGTTTGGGTGGTGGTTTGTAGGCATAATAACTGTAGTTCGGAAGAAGTAGGAGAGTCATATGTATGAACGGTTACATTCACGCAGAGAAAGCAACTGTTGGGTGGTGTATGTACGCATGTTAATCTATACTTTGGAGGAAGTTCGAGAGTCATATCTGGGGAAAATTGCAGTCACTTAGAGAAAGCAACCATCGGGGGCCGTTTTGTAGATCTGCTAAATTCTATTTTGGAAGAAGAGTGAAATTCATATGTGGGAACGCTTATGTTCACTCAGAGAAATCAACGATAGGGCAGTGTTTCGTTGGGATGCTAAAGTGTAGTTTGGAAGAAGTTCGCGAGTCTTATATAAGAAAGCTTACAGTCACCTAGAGAAAGTAACTCTCGGCAGATTGTTTCTAAGCGTGCTAAACTCTAATTTGCATCAATTGTGAGAGTCAAACATGGGAACGCTTACATTCACTCAGAGAACGCAACGTTTGGGTGGTGGTTTGTAAGCATTCTAAACTGTATTTTGGAGGAAGTAGGAGAGTCATATATACGAATGCTTACATTCACGCAGAGAAAGCAACTCTGTGATCGTATTTTGTTGGCATGCTAAACTGTGGTTTGGAAGAAGTTCGAGAGCCTTATATAGGAAAGATTACAGTGACACAGAGAAAACAACTCTCTGTAGTTTGTTGGTAGGTCTACTAAACTGTAATTTGGATGATGTGTGAGAACGCTTGCATTCACTCAGAGAAAGAACTCTGTCGTGGTGGTTTGTAGGAATAACAACTGTAGTTCGAAGAAGTAGGAGAGTCATATATGAACGGTTACATTCACGCAGAGAAAGCAACTGTGGAGTGGCGTATGTAATCATCATAATCTGTAGTTTGGAGGAAGTTCGAGAGTCATATCTGGGGAAAATTAGAGTCATTTAGAGAAAGGAACAATCGGGGGCTGGTGTGTAGGTCTGCTAAATTCTATTTTGGAAAAAGAGTGAGAGTCATATATGGGAACGCTTATGTTGACTCAGAGAAATCAACGATGGGGCGCTGTATTGTTGGCATGCTAAACTGTAGTTTGGAAGAAGTTCGAAAGTCTTATATAGGAAAGTTTACAGTCACCTAGAGAAAGCAACTCACAGGAGGTGGTTTGTAAGCCGCTAAACTCTAATTTGGATGAAGTGAAAGAGGCATACATGGATACGCTTCATTCACTCAGAGAAAGGTAAATTGGGGTGCCGGTTTGTAGGTATACTAACTCCAGTTTGGAAGAAGTACTAGAGTCATATATATGAACGCTTATATGGACGCAGAGAAAGCAACTATGGGGTGGTGTTTTGTAGGCCTGCTAAAATATAGTTTGGAAGAAGTTCGAAAGCAGACAGTCACTTAGAGAAAGCAACTCTTGGCGGTGGATTTTTAGGTCTGCTAAATTGTATTTTGAAAGAAGTACCAGAGTCATATATTCAAACGCTTACATTCATGCAGAGAAAGGAACTGTGGGGTGGTGTTTTCTAGGCGTGCTAAACTCTAGTTTGGACGAAGTTTGAGAATCACATATAAGAAAGCTTAGAGTCACTTAGAGAAAGCAAATCTCTGGGTGTGGAATGTAGGCGTGCTAAACTCTATTTTGGTTTAGATTGAGAGTCATATATGGAAAGGGTTACATTCACTCAGAGAAAGCAACGATGGTGTGGTGGTTTGTAGGCATACTAAACTCTAGTTTGGAAGAAGTAGGAAAATGATATATGGGAACGCTTACATTCATGCAGAGAAAGCAATTATGGGGTGGCTTTTTTGTACCCATGCTAATCTCTAGTTTGGAAGAAGTTATATAGGAAAGCGTACACTCATTTATAGAAACCAACTTTCGGGGGATGAAGGGTAGGCCTGCAAAACTCTACTTTGGAAGAAGTGGGAGAGTCATATTGGGGACCACGTACATTGACTCAGAGAAATCGAGGATGGGGTTGTGGTTTGTAGGCATACTAAACTCTAGTTTGGAGAAAGTACAAGAATCATATATAGGAACGCTTACATTCATGCAGAGAAAGCAACTATGGAGTGAGGTTTGTATGCCTACTAAACTATAGTTTGGAGGAAGTTTAGAATCTTATATAGCAAAGCTTACAGTCACCTAGAGAGAGCAACTCTTGGGAGATGATTTCTAAGCCTGATAATTTGCACCAACTCTTAAAGTCAAGTATGGGAAGGTTTACATCCACTCAGAACGCAAGGTTTGGGTTGCAGTTTGTGGCCTTAATTGTAGTTCGGAAGAAGTAGGAAAGTCATATATATGAACGGTTACATTCACGCAGACAAACCAGCTATGGAGTGATGTGTGTATGCCTACTAAACTATAGTTTGGAGGATGTTCGAGAGTCATATCTGGAAAGCTTACAGTCATTTAGAGAAAGAAACTCTCAGGGGGTGGTTCGTAGGCCTGCTAAACTCTATTTTCAAAGAAGTGTTAAAATCATATACAGGAACGCTTACATTCACTCAGAGAAAGCAACGTTGGGGTGGCCGTTTGTGAGCATACTAAACTCTACTTTGGAAGAGGTACAAGAGACATAAATACGAACGCTTACATTAACACAGAGAAAGCAAATACGGGGTGCTGTAGTGCAGGCATGCTAAACTATAGATTAGAAGAAGTTCGAAAGCTGACAGTCACTTAGAGAAAGCAACTCTTGGCGGGTGATTTTTAGGTCAGCTAAATTGTATTTTGAAAGACGTACCAGAGTCATATACAAACGCTTACATTCATGCAGAGAAAGAAACTATGGGGTGATGTGTTGTGGGGATGCTAAACTGCAGTTTGGAAGGTGTTCGAGAGTGTTATATAGGATAGCTTACAGTCACCTAGAGAAAGCAACACTCGGGACAGCTTTACAAGCCTCTAAACACTAATTAGCAGCAATTGTGAGAGTCAAACATGGGAACGCTTACATTCACTCAGAGAACGCAACGTTTGGGTGGCTGGTCTTTAAGCATTCTAAACTGTATTTTGGAGGAAGTAGGAGAGTCATATATACGAATGCTTACATTCACGCAGAGAAAGCAACTCTGTGGTCGTATTTTGTTGGCATGCTAAACTGTGGTTTGGAAGAAGTTCGAGAGCCTTATATAGGAAAGATTACAGTGACACAGAGAAAACAACTCTCTGTAGTTTCTTGGTAGGTCTGCTAAACTGTGATTTGGATGAAGTGTGAGAACGCTTGCATTCACTCAGAGAAAGAACTTTGTCGTGGTGGTTTGTAGGAATAACAACTGTAGTTCGAAGAAGTAGGAGAGTCATATATGAACGGTTACATTCACGCAGAGAAAGCAACTGTGGGGTGGCGTAGGTAATCATCATAATCTGTAGTTTGGAGGAAGTTCGAGAGTCATATCTGGGGAAAATTAGAGTCACATAGAGAAAGGAACAATCGGGGGCTGGTGTGTAGGTCTGCTAAATTCTATTTTGGAAGAAGAGTGAGAGTCATATATGGGAACGCTTATGTTGACTCAGAGAAATCAACGATGGGACGCTGTATTGTTGGCATGCTAAACTGTAGTTTGGAAGAAGTTCGAGAGTCTTATATAGGAAAGTTTACAGTCACCTAGAGAAAGCAACTCACAGGAGGTGGTTTGTAAGCCGCTAAACTCTAATTTGGATGAAGTGAAAGAGGCATACATGGATACGCTTCATTCACTCAGAGAAAGGTAAATTGGGGTGCCGGTTTGTAGGTATACTAACTCCAGTTTGGAAGAAGTACTAGAGTCATATATATGAACGCTTATATGGACGCAGAGAAAGCAACTATGGGGTGGTGTTTTGTAGGCCTGCTAAAATATAGTTTGGAAGAAGTTCGAAAGCAGACAGTCACTTAGAGAAAGCAACTCTCGGCGGTTCATTTTTCAGTCTGCTGAATTGTATTTTGAAAGAAATACCAGAGTCATATATTCAAACGCTTACATTCATGCAGAGAAAGCAACTCTGGGGTGGTGTTTTCTAGGCATGCTAAACTCTAGTTTGGACGAAGTTTGAGAATCACATATAAGAAAGCTTAGAGTCGCTTAAAGCAAATCTCTGGGTGTGGAATGTAGGCGTGCTAAACTCTATTTTGGTTTCGGAGTGAGAGTCATATATGGGAAGGCTTACATTCACTCAGAGAAAGCAACGATGGTGTGGTGGTTTGTAGGCATACTGAACTCTAGTTTGGAAGAAGTAGGAGAATGATATATGGGAACGCTTACATTCATGCAGAGAAAGCAATTATGGGGTGGCTTTTTTGTAGCCACGCTAATCTCTATTTTGCAAGAAGTTAAAGAGTAATATATAGGAAAGCGTACCGTCATTTATAGAAACCAACTTTCGGGGGATGGTTTGTAGGCCTGCAAAACTCTACTTTGGAAGAAGGGGGAGAATCATATGGGGGACTGGGTACATTCACTCGGAGAAATCAACGATGGGGTTGTGGTTTGTAGGCATACTAAACTCTAGTTTGGAAGAAGGATGAGAATCATATATAGGAACGCTTACATTCATGCAGAGAAAGCAACTATGGAGTGATGTTTGTATGCCTACTAAACGATAGATTGGAGGATGTTCGAGAGTCATATCTGGAAAGCTTACAGTCATTTACAGAAAGCAACTCTCTGGGGGTGGTTCGTAGGCCTGCTAAACTCTATTTTCAATGAAGTGTTCGAATCATATACAGGAACGCTTACATTCACTCAGAGAAAGCAACGTTGGGGTGGCCGTTTTTGAGCATACTAAACTCTACTTTGGAAGAGGTACGAGAGACAAATACTAACGCTTACATTAACACAGAGAAAGCAAATACGGGGTGCTGTAGTGCAGGCATGCTAAACTATAGATTAGAAGAAGTTCGAAAGCTGACAGTCACTTAGAGAAAGCAACTCTTGGCGGGTGATTTTTAGGTCTGCTAAATTGTATTTTGAAAGACGTACCAGAGTCATATACAAACGCTTACATTCACGCAGAGAAAGAAACTATGGGGTGATGTGTTGTGGGGATGCTAAACTGCAGTTTGGAAGGTGTTCGAGAGTGTTATATAGGATAGCTTACAGTCACCTAGAGAAAGCAACACTCGGGACAGCTTTACAAGCCTCTAAACACTAATTAGCAGTAATTGTGAGAGTCAAACATGGGAACGCTTACATTCACGGAGAGAACACAACGTTTGGGTGTTGGTTTGTAGGCATAATAACTGTAGTTCGGAAGAAGTAGGAGAGTCATATATGAACGGTTACATTCACTCAGAGAAAGCAACTGTTGGGTGGCGTATGTATGCATGCTAATCTGTAGTTTGGAGGAATTTCGAGAGTCATATCTGGGGAAAATTACACTCACTTAGAGAAAGCAACCATCGGGGGCCATTTTGTAGATCTGCTAAATTCTATTTTGAAAGAAGAATGAGAGTCATATATGGGAACGCTTATGATCACGAAGAGAAATCAACTATGGGGCGGTGTTTTGTTGGCATGCTAAACTGTAGTTTGGAAGAAGTTCGCGAGTCTTACATAGGAAAGTTTACAGTCACCCAGAGAAAGCAACTCTCGGGAGATTGTTTCTAAGCATGCTAAATTCTAGATTGCATCAATTGTGAGAGTCAAACATGGGAACGCTTACATTCACTCAGAGAACGCAACGTTTGGGTGGTGGTTTGTAAGCATTCTAAACTGTATTTTGGAGGAAGTAGGAGAGTCATATATACGAATGCTTACATTCACGCAGAGAAAGCAACTCTGTGATCGTAATTTGTTGGCATGCTAAACTGTGGTTTGGAAGAAGTTCGAGAGCCTTATATAGGAAAGATTACAGTGACACAGAGAAAAACAAATCTCTGTAGTTTGTTGGTAGGTCTGCTAAACTGTAATTTGGATGAAGTGTGAGAACGCTTGCATTCACTCACAGAAAGAACGTTGTCGTGATGGTTTGTAGGAATAAATGCTGTAGTTCAAAAGAAGTAGGAGAGTCATATATGAACGGTTACATTCACGCAGAGAAAGCAACTGTGGGGTGGTCTATATAATCATCATAATCTAGTTTGGAGAAAGTTCGAGAGTCATATGTGGGAAAAATTAAAGTCACCTAGAGAATTGGAACCATCGGGTGTTGTGTAGGTCTGCTAAATTCTATTTTGGAAGAAGAGTGAGAGTCATATATGGGAACGCTTATGTTCACTCAGAGAAATCAACGATGGGGCGCTGTATTGTTGGCATGCTAAACTGTAGTTTGGAAGAAGTTCGAGAGTCTTATATAGGAAAATTTACAGTCACCTAGAGAAAGCAACTCACAGGAGGTGGTTTGTGGGCCGCTAAACTCTAATTTGGATGAAGTGAAAGAGGCATACATGGATACGCTTCATTCACTCAGAGAAAGGTAAATTTGGGTGCCGGTTTGTAGGTATACTAACTCCAGTTTGGAAGAAGTACGAGAGTCATATATATGAACGATTATATGGACGCAGAGAAAGCAACTATGGGGTGGTGTTTTGTAGGCATGATAAAATATAATTTGGAAGAAGTTCGAAAGCTGACAGTGACTTAGAGAAAGCAACTCTTGGCGGTTGATTTTTAGGTCTGCTAAATTGTATTTTGATAGAAGTACAAGAGTCATATATAAAATCGCTTATATTTATGCTTAGAAAGAAACTATGTGGTTATGTTTTGTTGGCGTGCTGAAATGTAGTTTCGAAGACGTTCGACAGTCTTTTATAGGAAAGCTTACAGTCCCCCAGAGGAAGCAACTTTCGAGAGATAGTTTGTAAGCCTGCTAAACTCTACTTTGCATCATTTGGAACAGTCATACTTGGGAACGCTAACATTCTCTGAGAGAACGCAACGTTTGGTTGGTTGTTTGTAAGCATACTAAACTGTATTTTGGAAGAAGTAGCAGAGTCATATATATGAGTGCTTACATTCACGCAGAGAGGGCAACTATGGGGTGGTGTTTTGTAGGCATGCAAATCTCTAGTTGCGAAGAAGTTAAGAGTAATAGGAAAGCTTACAGTCTCACAGAGAAAGCAACCCTTGGGGGCCGGTTTGTAGTTCTGCTAAATTCTATTTTGGATGAAGTGTGAATCTTAAATGGGAACGCTAACATTCACTCAGAGAAAGCAAGGTTGCGGTGGTGATTTTTAGTCACACTAAACTGGAGTTTGGAGGAAGTACGAGAATAAAAGAATGCTTACATTCACTCAGAAAAAGCAACGTTGGGGAGGTGGTTGGTAGGTGTACTATACTTTGGAAGAAGTACGAGCGTGATGCATAGGAACGCTTACATTCACGCAAACTATGGGGTGGCCTTTTGTTGGCATGCTAAACTATGTCCCAAAGTCATATATAGGAAAGCTTATAGTGAGAGAAAGCAACTCTCGGGCGGTGTTTTGTAGGTCCGGCAAATTGCATTTTGAAAGCAGTCCGAGATTCATATAAGGGAAGGCCTATATCCACTCAGAGAAAGCAATGTTAGGCTGGTGGTTTGTAGGCATACTAAACTGTATTTTGGAACTCGTATGTATGACTCTCACACTTGATCCAAATTAGAGTTCACCAGGCCTATAAACCACATCCTGAGAGTTGCTTTCTCTAGGTGAATGTAAGCTTTCCTATGTAAAACTCTCGAACTTCTTCCAAACTAAAGTTTAGCATGCCAACAGTACACCACCGCATCGTTGCTTTCTCTGAGTGAACATAAGCATTCCCTTATATGAATCACTTTTTCCAAAATAGAATTTAGCAGACCTACAAACCAGTCCCCGATGGTTGATTTAGCTATGTGACTGTAATTTTCCCCAGATATGACTCTCAAACTTCCTCCAAAGTATAGATTAACATGCGTACATACACCACCCAACAGTTTCTTTCTCTGCGTGAATGTAACTGTTCATATATATGACTCTCCTACTTCTTCCGACCTACAGTTATTATGCCTACAAACCACCACCCAAACGTTGTGTTCTCTCCGTGAATGTAAGCTTTCCCATATTTGACTCTCACAATTGCTGCTAATTAGTGTTTAGAGGCTTGCAAAGCTGTCCCGAGTGTTGTTTTCTCTAGGTGACTGTAGCTATCCTATATAACACTCTGGAAGTCCTTTCAAACTGCAGTTTAGCATGCCAACAACACATCACCCCATAGTTTCTTTCTCTGCATAACTGTAAGCGTTTGTGTATATAACTCTTG
Organism: Eulemur rufifrons; assembly: GCF_041146395.1. Classification (NCBI taxonomy): domain Eukaryota; kingdom Metazoa; phylum Chordata; class Mammalia; order Primates; family Lemuridae; genus Eulemur; species Eulemur rufifrons. The sequence continues at coordinate 28,382 of NW_027183150.1, read as the reverse complement.
TACGTCTTTCAAAATACAATTTAGCAGACCTAAAAATCACCCGCCAAGAGTTGCTTTCTCTAAGTGACTGTCAGCTTTCGAACTTCTTCCAATCTATAGTTTAGCATGCCTGCACTACAGCACCCCGTATTTGCTTTCTCTGTGTTAATGTAAGCGTTCGTATTTATGTCTCTTGTACCTCTTCCAAAGTAGAGTTTAGTATGCTCACAAACGGCCACCCCAACGTTGCTTTCTCTGAGTGAATGTAAGCGTTCCTGTATATGATTCGAACACTTCATTGAAAATAGAGTTTAGTAGGCCTACGAACCACCCCCAGAGAGTTGCTTTCTGTAAATGACTGTAAGCTTTCCAGATATGACTCTCGAACATCCTCCAATCTATCGTTTAGTAGGCATACAAACATCACTCCATAGTTGCTTTCTCTGCATGAATGTAAGCGTTCCTATAAATGATTCTCGTCCTTCTTCCAAACTAGAGTTTAGTATGCCTACAAACCACAACCCCGTCGTTGATTTCTCCGAGTGAATATACCCAGTCCCCCATATGACTCTCCCCCTTCTTCCAAAGTAGAGTTTTGCAGGCCTACAAATCATCCCCCGAAAGTTGGTTTCTATAAATGACGGTACGCTTTCCTGTATATTACTCTTTAACTTCTTGCAAAATAGAGATTTGCATGGCTACAAAAAAGCCACCCCATAATTGCTTTCTCTGCATGAATGTAAGCGTTCCCATATATCATTCTCCTACTTCTTCCAAACTAGAGTTCAGTATGCCTACAAACCACCACACCATCGTTGCTTTCTCTGAGTGAATGTAAGCCTTCCCATATATGACTCTCACTCCGAAACCAAAATAGAGTTTGGCACACCTACATTCCACACCCAGAGATTTGCTTTAAGCGACTCTAAGCTTTCTTATATGTGATTGTCAAACTTCGTCCAAACTAGAGTTTAGCATGCCTAGAAACCACCCCACAGTTGCTTTCTCTGCATGAATGTAAGCGTTCATATACATGACTCTCGTACTTCCTCCAAAATACAGTTTAGAATGCCTACAAACCACCACCCAAACGTTGCGTTCTCTGAATGAATGAAAGCATTCCCATGTTTGACTCTCACAATTGATGCAAAGTAGAGTTTAGCAGGCCAAGAAAGGCTCTCCCGAGAGTTACTTTCTCTAGGTGACTGTAAGCTTTCCTAAATAAGACTCTCCAACTTCTTCCAAACTACAGGTTAACATGCCCACAAAACATCACCCCATGGTTTTTTCTTTGCATGAATGTAAGCATTAGTATATATGACTCTGGTACTTCTTTCAAAATACAATTTAGCAGACCTAAAAATCACCCACCAAGAGTTGCTTTCTCTAAATGACTGTTCAGGTTTGGAACTTCTTCCAAACTATAGCATGCTTACAAAACACCACCACGTAGTTGCTTTCTCTGTGTGAATGTAAGCCTTCCCAAATATCATTCTCGTACTTCTTCCAAACTATTTAGTATGCCTACAAAAACCACCCCAGTGTTGTTTCTCTGAGGGAATGTAAGCGGTCCCATGTTTGACTCTCACACTTCATCCAAATTAGAGTTTAGCATGTGTACAAAAAAATCTCCCGAGAGTTGCTTTCCCTGGGTGACGGTAATCTTTCCTGTATAAGGTTCTCCAACTTCTTCCAAACTACAGTTTAGCATGCCTACAAAACCTGACGCCATAAGTGCTTTCTCTGTGTGAATGTAAGTGTTCCTATATAGGACTCTCGTACTTCTTCCAAACTACAGTTTAGTATGCCCTACAAACCACCACCCAAACGTTGTTTTCTCTGAGTGAATGTAAGCGTTCCCATATATGACTCTCACACTTCAACCAAAATAACTCTATTTCAACCAAAATAACTCTACATTCCACACCCAGAGAGTTGCTTTCTCTACGTGACTGTAAACTTTCCTATATATGACTCTCAAACTTCGTCCAAACTAGAGTTTTGCAAGCCTACAAAACACCACCCCATAGTTGCATTCGGTGCCGGAATGTAAGCGGTTCTACATGTGATTCTCTTGCTTCTTCTAGGAACCACAACCACAACGTTGCTTTCACTGAGTTCCCATATATTATTCTAACACTTCATTGAAAATAGAGTTTAGCAGGCCTACGAAACACCCCCTAGGGTTGCTTTCTCTAAGTGACTGTAAGCTTCCCAGATATGGCTCTCGAACTTCCTCCAAACTATATTTTAGTAGGCATACAAACATCACTCCATAGTTGCTTTCTCTGCGTGAAGGTAAGCTTTCCTATATACGATTCTCGTACTTCTTCCAAACTAGAGTTGACTATGCCTACAAATCACAATCCCATCGTTGATTTCTCTGAGTGAATGCACGCGGTCCCCAATATGACTCTCTCCCACTTCCAAACTGGAGTTTTGCAGGTGTACAAAACATCCCCCGAGAGTTGGTTTCTATGACTGTACCCTTTCCTATATATTACTCCTTAACTTCTTCCAAACTAGAGATTAGCATGGCTACAAAAACGCCACCCCATAATTGCTTTCTCTACGCGAATGTAAGCGTTCCCATATATCATTCTCCTACTTCTTCCAAACTAGAGTTTAGTATGCCTACAAACCACCACGCCGTCGTTGCTTTCTCTGAGGGAATGTAAGCCTTCCCATATATGACTCTCACTCTTAAACCAAAATAGAGTTTAGCAGGCCTACATTCCACACCCAGAGATTTGCTTTCTCTAAGTGACTCTAAGCTTTCTTATATGTGATTCTCAAACTTCGTCCAAACTAGAGTTTAGCATGCCTATAAAACACCACCCCATAGTTACTTTCAGTGCGTCAAAATGTATGTGCTCCTATATGTGATTCTCGTGCTTCTTCCAAACTGCAGTTTAGTAAGCCTACAAACAACCCCATCGTTGCTTTCTCTGAGTGAATGTAAGCCTTCTCATATATGACTCTCACACTTCAACCAAAACAGGGTTTTGCAGGCCTACAAACCACCCGCCAAGACTTGCTTTTTCAAAGTGGCTGTTACCTTTCCTATATAGGACTCTGGAACTTCTCCCAAGCTAGACTTTAACATGTCTACCTGACACTACTCCGTAGTTGCTCTCACTGTGTGAATGTAAGCGTTCCTATATATGAGTCTTGTACCTCTTCTTAACTAACATCTGGCATGCCAAAATAACACTCCCCCATAGTTGCTTTCTTTGAGTCAATGTAAACATTCCTATATATGTCTCTCGCACTTCTTCCAAACTAGAGTTGAATAAGTCTACAAACCAATCCCCGACAGCTGTTTTCTCTGAACGAATTTAAGCGTTCCTATATATGACTATGGCACTTCCTCCAAACTAGAGTTTAGAAAGCCTACACTCCACCCCTGTTCGTTGCTTTCTCTAAGTTACTGTATGCTTTCCTATACATGGCTCTCGAAATTTTCCAAACTAGAGTTAGCATGCCTACTATACACCTACACATAATTGCTTTGTCTGAGTGAATATAAGCCTTCCTATATATGACTGTCGCACTTTTTCCAAATTAGAGTGTAGCCAGCCTGGAAAGCACCCCTTATAGTTGCTTTCATTGAGTGAATGTTAACATTCCTATGTATGACTCTCGCAACTTTTCCAATCTAAGATTTTAGCAATGCTACAAATCCCCTGCCGAGAGTTCCTATACATAACTGTCCTCTTTTTCCAAGCTACAGTTTAGGAAGCCTAGAATCCGTCCCCCCGTAGACGCTTTATGTGAACGTAAGCGTTCTATATATGACTCTCGCCTTCCTCCAAACTAGAGCTTAGCAAGCCTACAAACCAACTCCCTATAATTGCTTTCTCTGAATGAATGATATCGTTCCTATATAAGACTCTCAAACTTCTTCCAAACCAGAGTTTAACAAGCCAAAAAAGCACCCCCCATAGATGCTTCCTCTAACTCAAAGCTAATATTCCTATATATCATTCAGCTTCTTCATCCAAACTAGAGTAAGGCAAGCCTACAAATCACACATCAATAGTTGCTTTCTATAAGTAAATGTAAGCATCCCTATATATGACTATAGCAATTCTTCCAAACTGGAGTTTAGCAAGCCTACAGACCCCAGGACTCCACTCCATAGTACCCTGGGCATTGGCGCCTGCCTGTCATGCAGGACATAGGGGCGGACGCTCATCTCAGACACGGCATTGGTGGATTGTAGGCTTTTTTAAGTTTTTGAATTGAAGAACTCTGAGAATTGGAATTCGGTTTAGGGTAAGGTTAGGTGTTAGGGACTAGGATTAGATTTAGGGGTTAGGGTTTTAGGTTAGAATTAGGGTTAGGATTACTGTTAGGGTTAGAGATTAGGATTATGTTTAGTGGTTGGGTTTAGGTTTAGGGTGAGAGGCAAGAGTAAGGGTCAGGGATTAGGGTTACTGTTAGGAGTTAGATTCAGGGCTTACGAAGGGTTTGGTTTAGTGATAGGGTTAGGGCTTACGTTTAACGGTGTGTGTTAGGGCACGGGCCCCGTCTAATGTACGGGGCACTGTGGGTGTGGAGCAAGGCTGCGTCCCCACTTCATCTTACCCTTGGTGTTGGGCTTCAACTGTCACGCAGGACAAAGGCAGAGGCTCATGAAACGCATGGTTAGGATTAAGGTTTAAGGTTAGGGTCAAGGTTGAGGGTTAGGGTGAGGGTTAACAGTTAGAGTTAGGGTAAGGGGGTTAGGGATAGGGTTAGGGTTAAGGGTTAGGTTTATGGTTCAGGTTTAAGGTTAGCGTTAGAGGGTAGGGTTAGTGTAACTGTAGGTCAGTGTTGCGGTTAGATCTCTAGGCATTAGGGTAAAGGTCAGGGTTAGGGTTAAGAGTTAGGGTTAAGTTTAATGGTTAAGGATTGGGATTAGGGTTGAGGGTTAGGGTTAAGATTATGGGTAATGACTCAGGATCAAAGGTTAGGGTTATTTTTAGGCGTAGGGTTAGCGTAAGGGGTTAGGGTTAATGTTAGTGTTGTTGGTAGGGTTAAGGTTAGGGTTGGCATTTCAGAATTAGGGATTAGGTGTTATGGTTATGGCTAGGAGTTAGCGTTAGATTTACGGTATAGGTCTTGTTCTCAGGGTGTCATGCATTAACGTTAAGATAAGGGGTTAAAGTTAGGGTTACGGTGAGCTTTACCTGTTAAGGTGAGCAGTAGGATCAGGGTTAGGTGTTATGTTCTGGGTTAGGGTTATGGGTGAGGGGTAGGGTTTATCCTTAGGGCACGGGCCCTGTATACACTAGGAGGCGAAGTTAGGGGTCTGTGATGGTCGCTGGGAACCCACTCTATCGCACGCAGTGTATGGGCCTCTGGGTTTCATGCAGGACTCTGTGGTAGAGCCGGCTTTCATGCATGGCTTAGTAGGATTGTAGGCTTTCAAAACTCTGAGAAAGCAAGAAGTCTGAGAATTAGATTTCGGGTTAGGATTACGGCACGGTTTAGGGATGAAGATTAGTGGTTAGGGTGAGGGCTTAGGGTTAGGGGTTAGGGTTAGGGTTAGGGTTGCTGGTAGGGTGAAGGTTAGGTTTGACGTTTTAGAATTAGGGATGAGGTGTTACGGTTATGACTATGGTTTAGGATTAGAATTACGGGATAGGGCTTCTTCTCAAGGTGTTATGCATTCACGTTAAGTTAAGGGGCTAAGTTAGGGTTACGGGGAGGTTTATGTTTTAAGGTGAGCAATAGGATCAGGGTTAGGTGTTATGTTCAGGGTGAGGGATATCTGTTAGGGGTAGTGTTTATACTTAGCGTACGGGCCCTGTCTGCACTGGGCGGGGGGCTGGGGTTAGGGGGATGGGATTGTCCCCGGGAATACACTCTATCGTACGCTGGGTATGGGCTCCTGGGTTTCATGCAGGACACAGTGGCAGAGCCCCCTTTTACTCATGGCATGGGAGGATTGTAGGCTTTCTAAACTCTGAGAAAGCAAGAACTCTGAGAATTAGATTTAGGGGTAGGATTCTGGTAATGTTTAGGGATGAAGATTAGTGTCAGGGTGGGGTCTTGGGTTAGGGGTTGGGGTTAAAGGTTAGTGTTAGGTGTAACAGTTACAGTTAGGTTTACGGTTAAGTCTCAGGGTTCGGGTTAAGGTTTGGGTTTAGCGTTTGGCACAGGGGTAGGTTTCAGTGTTAGCTTCATGGTTAAAGATTAGGAGTAGGGTTAGTGTGAGGGTTAAGGGTAAGGGTCAAGATTAAGGGTTCAGGTTGGGGTTAGGCTTAGGTTTAGGGTTAGGGGTCAAGGGTCAGGTTTAGGGTTAAGTGTTGGGCTTAGGGTTGGGGTTTAGTGTTAAGTTTATCGTTAAGGATTAGGGTTAGGGTCAGGGTTAAATGCTTGGGTGCGGGTAATGGTTAGGGTCAGGGTTAAGGTTTATGGATAGGGTTAGTGTTAAGGGTTTACGGGTAGGTTTAGGGTTCAGGGTTAGAGTTAGCATTAGGGCTTAAGGTTAGGATTAGGTGGTAGGTTAGATTTTAGGGTTAGATCTAGGCGTTAGAGTAAGGGTTAAGAGATAGGGTTAGGTTTAATGCTTAGGATTAGGGTTAGGGTTTGGGGTTAAAGTAAGTGTTAGGGGTTAGGTTTAAGGATCCAAGGTTAGGGTTATTTTTATCTGTAGTGTTAGGGTTAGGGATAAGGGATAAGGTTGGCGTGAGGGTTTTCCTTACTGTTAGGGTTAAGGGTCAGGCTTAGATTAAAGGTTAAGGTTAGGGTCAGCGTTAAGGGTTAGGGTGAAGGTTAACGGTTACGGTAAAGGTTAAGCGTTAGTGTTAGGGATTAGCGATTAGGGTTTTTGGTAAGTGTTAGGGTTAGGAGTTAGTGTTTTATGAAGGGGTATGGTTAGAATTAGGATTGGGGTTAGTGTTAGGGTTTGGTTTAGGAGTTAGGTTTAGGGTAAAAGGATAGGATTAGCGTTAAGGGTTGGGCTCAGGTTTAGGGTTAAAGTTTAGTGTTAGGGTTAATGTTTAGTGTTATGGTCCAGTTTAAGTGTTAGGGTGAGGGTTAACGGTGAGGATTAGGCTTAGAGGTTGGGGATATAGTGAGGGTTCAGTGTTAGGGTTAGGTTTAGGGTTCAGGGTTAAGGTTAGCTGTAGGGGTTATGGTTAGGGTTAGGTGTTAGGTTAGTGTCAGGGTTAGGTCTAGTCGTGAGGGTAAGGTTTAGGGTTAGCTTTAAGAGCTAGGGTTAGGTTTAATGGATAGGATTAGGATTAGGGTTAAGGGTTAGGGTAAGGCTTAGGGGTTAGGGTGAAGGGTTAAGGGTTTTTGTTAGGCATAGCGTTGGGGTTAGAAGTAAGGGTTACTGTCAGTGTTAGGGTTGTAGGCAGGGTTACGGTTAGAGTTAGCGGTTTAGAATTAGGGTTAGGGATTAGGTGTTACAGTGACGACTAGGAGATAGGGTTAGAATTATGGGATAGGGGTTGTTCTCAGGGAATGGGTTATGCACTAACGTTAGGATAAGTGGTTAAAGTTAGGCTCACGGTGAGGTTTACATGTTAAGGGGAGAAATAGGAACAGGGTTAGGTGTTATGTTCACGGTGAGGGATATCTGTTACAGGTATTGTTTATGCTTAGCGCACGGGCCCTGTCTGCCTTAGGCGGGGGTGGGGGGAGGTTAGGGGACTGGGATTGTCACCAGGATCCCACTGTATCGTACTCTGGGTATGGGCCCGTGGGTTTCATGCAGGACACAGTGGTAGAGCCTCCTTTCACGCATGGCATGGGAGGATTGCAGGCTTTCTAAACTCTAAGAAAGCAAGAAGTCTGAGAATTAGATTTAGGGTTAGGATTCTGGTTAGGGTTAAGGATGAAGTTTAGTGTTAGGGTGAGGGCTTAGGGTTAGGGATTAGGGTTAGGGTTAAAGGTTACTCTTAGGTTTAACGGTTACAGTTCGGTTTAGGGTTGAGGTTTACGGTTAGGGTTAAGATGAGGGGTTAGGGTTTGGTATAGGGTTAGGGTTAGGTACAGGGTTAGGGTTAAGTGTTAGGTTTACGGTTGAAGATTAGGATTAGGGTTAGGATTAAAGGTTAGCGTGAGAGTTAACGGTTAGGGTTAAGGTTAAGAGTTAGGGTTAGGGTTTAGGTTTAGGGTTAAGGGTTAGGGTTAGCTTTAGGGTTCGAGTTATGTGTTAGGGTTTGTGTTAGAGGTTAGGGTTAGGTTTACTGTCCACGGTTAGGGTTACGTTTAGGGGTTAGCATTAGGGTTAAGGATTAGGTTTAGGGTAAGGGTTTAGAGTTAGTGTTGGGCTTTAGGCTCGGGGCTTAGGTTCAGGGTCAGGGGTTAGGGTTGGTGGTAGGGCTTAGATTTATCGGTCAGTTTAAGGGCACAGGACCTGGTTAATCTACGGTGAGAGGGGTGCGGTCGGAGTCATCACGAAAGCACAACATCATTCCCTGGGCCCTGGGACAAGATCTACATGCAGGACTCAGGCGGAGCCTCATCTCACACATGGCATGGCTGTATTGTAGGCTTGCTTCACTCGGGAATGGAAGTAGTGTGAGAATTAGGGTTAGGGTTGGGGTTAGGGGTTTCGAGTTAGGGGTTAGGCTTGGAGTCAGGGTTATGTGCTAGGGATTAGTGGTTAGGGTTAGAGTTAGTGTTACGGGTTAGGTGTTAACTCTGGTTTAGGGGGCCAGGGTAAGGTTTAGGTTTGGAGTTAGCGTTAGGGTTAGGCGTTAGGGTTAAGGGATAGGGTTAGGGTTAAGGGTTAGGCTTAGGGTAAGGGTTCAGGTTTAGGGTTAGGGTCACGGTTAAGGGTTAGGGTGAGGGTTAACAGTTAGGGATACGGTTAGGGGGTTAGGGATAGGATTAGGGTTAAGGGTTAGGTTTATGGTTCAGGTTTAAGGTTAACATTAGGGGGTTAGGGTTAGTGTTAACTGTAAGTCAGTGTTAGGGTTAGATCTCTAGGCATTAAGGTAAAGGTTAGGTTTAAGGTTAAGTGTTAGGGTTATGTTTAATGGTTAGGCTTGGGATTAGGGTTAAGTGTTAGGGTTAAGGTTAGGGGTTATGACTAAGGATCAACGGTTAGGGTTATTTTTATGTGTAGGGTTAGGGTAAGGTGTTAGGGTTAGTGTTAGTGTTGTTGGTAGGGTTAAGGTTAGGGTTGGCGTTTCAGAATTCGGGATCAGGTGTTATGGTTATGGCTAGGAGTTAGCGTTAGAATTACAGTATAGTGCTTTTTCTCAGGGTGTCATGCATTAACGTTAAGATAAGGTGTTAAAGTTAGGGTTATGGTGAGCTTTACCTGTTAAGGTGAGCAGTAGGATCAGGGTTAGGTGTTATGTTCTGGGTTAGTCTTATGGGTGAGGGGTAGGGTTTATGCTCTGGGCACGGGCCCTGTATGCACTAGGAGGCAAAGATAGGGGTCTGTGATGGTCGCTGGTAACCTACTCTATCGTATGCAGTGTATGGGCCTCTGGTTTCCTGCAGGACACTGTCACAGAGCGGGCTTTCATGCATGGCTTAGTAGGATTGTAGGCTTTCAAAACTCTGAGAAAGCAAGAAGTCTGAGAATTAGATTTCGGGTTAGGATTACGGCACGGTTTAGGGATGAAGATTAGTGTTAGGGTGAGGGCTTAGGGTTAAGGGTTAGGGTTAGGGTTGGGGTTGATGGTAGGTTGAAGTTTAGGGTTGGCACTTTAGAATATGGATGAGGTGTTATGGTTATGGCTAGGGGTTAGGTTTAGAATTATGGGATAGGGCTTCTTCTTTGGGTGCTATGCATTAACGTTAACATAAGGGGATAAATTAGTGTTATGGTTAGGTTTATGTTTTAAGGTGAGCAACAGGATCAGGGTTAGGTTTTATGTTTGGAGTTAGGGTTATCTGTTAGGGATAGTGTTTTTGCTTAGCGCACGGGCCCTGTCTTCACCGGGGGGGGGGGTTAGGGACTAGGATTGCCACTGGGAACCCGCTCTATCATGCACTAGTTATGGGCCCCCGGGTTTCTTGCAGGACACAGTGGCAGAGCCTCCTTTTACTCATGACATGGGAGAATTGTAGGCTTTCTAAACTCTGAGAAAGCAAGAAGTCTGAGAATTAGATTTAGGGGTAGGTTTATGGTAATGTTTAGGGATGAAGGTTAGTGTTAGGGTGCGTTCTGAAGGTCAGTGGTTAGGGTTAAAGGTTAGTGTTAGGTTTAACCGTTACAGTCAGGTTTATGGTTATGTTTTAGGGTTAGGGTTAAGGTTAAGGTTTAGCGTTTGGTACAGTGTTAGGCTTAAGTTTTAGCTTTAGGGTTAAAGATTAGGATTAGGGTTAGGGTTAAGGGCTAGTGTGATGGTTAATGATAAGGATCAAGACTAAGGGCTAGGGTTTTTGTTAGTGTTAGGAATAAGTCTTCGTGTAGGCTTTAGGGTTAGCGTTAAGTGTTATGGTTAGGGTTAGGTTTAGGGTTCATGGTTAGTGTTATGTTTATGGGTTAGTGTTAGGGTTAGGGATTAGGTTTAGGGTAAGGTTTTAGAGTTCGTGTTCAGCGTTACGGTCGGAGCTTATGTTTACGGTTAGGGGTTAGTGTTAGTGTTAGGGCTGAGATTTAGCTTTTAGTTTAAGGGCACAGGACCTGTTTTATTTACGGTGAGAAGGGTGCTGTCGGAGTCTCCACGAAAGCACAAAATCGTTCCCTGATCCTTGGGAAAGGACCTACATGCAGGACTCAGGTGGAGCCTCATCTCACGCATAGTAGAGCTGTATTGTAGGCTTGCTTCACTCTGAGAATGGAAGTAGTGTGAGAATCAGGGTTAGGGTTTGGGTTAGGGGTTTGGAGTTTGGGATTATGGTTCGAGTCAGGGTTAGGTCCTAGGGATTAGGAGTTAGGGTTAGTGTTAGGGATAGGGGTTAGTTGTTGGGTTTGGGTTAGGGTGCTAGGGTTAGGTTTAGGGTTGGGGTTAATATTAGGGTTAGCGTTTAGGGTTAAAGGATAGGATTATGGTTAAGGGTTTGGCTTAGGGTTAGGGTTAAGGGTTAGTGTTAAGGTTTAGGGTTAAGTTCAGGGTTACGTGTTAGGGTGAGGGTTAACAGTTAGGGTTATGGTTAGGGTCTTAGGGGTAGTGTTAGGGTTAGAGTTAGGGGTTAGGATTAAGGGTGAAGTGTTAGGGTTATTTTTAGGCATAGTTTTAAAGTTAGGGGCTAGGGTAATGTTTGGTTTGATGGTAGGTTTAAGGTTAGGGTTAGCAGTTTAGAATTCGCATTAGGGATTAGGTGTTATGGTTATGGCTTGGAGTTAGGGTTAGAATTCAGAGATAGGAGTTGTTCTCAGGGTAAGTGTTATGCATTAACGTTATGATAAGGGGTTAAATTTAGGGTTATGGTGAGATTTACATTTTAAGGTGAGCAATGGGATCAGGGTCAGGTGTTATGTTCAGGGTTATGGTTAGGGGTGAGGGGTAGGGTTTATGCTTACGACTCGGGCCCTGTCTGCACTAGGCAGGGGGGGAGGGGTTTGGGGTTGCGATTGTCGTCGGGAACCCACTCTAGTGTATGCTGAGTATGGGCACTGGGGTTTCCGGCAGGACACAGTGGTAGAGCCTCCTTTTATTCATGGCATGGGAGGATTGTAGGCTTTCTAACGCTGAGAAAGCAAGAAGTCTGATAATTAGATTTAGGGTTAGGATTATAGTTAGGGTTAGGAATGAGGTTAGTGCTAGGGTGAGGGATTAGGGCTAGGGATTATGGGTAGAGTAAAGGTTAAATGTTAGAGTTAGGTTTAACGGTTACAGTTAGGTTTAGGGTTACGTTTTAGGGTGAGGGTTATGGTTAGGGGTTAGAGTTTGGTACAGGGTTAGGGTTAAGTGTTAGGTTTAGGGTTAAAGATTAGAATTCGGATTAGGGTTGACGGTTAGTGTGAGTGTTAACGGTTAGGTTTGTGTTTAAGGGTTAGGGTTAGGGTTTAGGGCTAGTGTTAAGCGTTCGTGTTAGATTTAGGGTTAGAGTAAAGTGTTATGGTTAGAGTTATGGGTTAGCATTAGGGTTAAAGGTTAAAGGTTAGGTTTATTTTCAGGCACAGGGTTAGGATTAGGTGTTAGGGTTAGTGTTACCGTTAAGGTTTTTTGTAGGCTTAAGGTTAGGTTTAGCAGTTTAGAATTAGGGTTAGGGATTAGGTGTTATGGTTATGGTAAGGAGTTAGGGTTAGAATTATGGCATAGGGGTTGGTCTCAGGGTCAGTTTTATGCTTAAAGTTAGGGTAAGCGGTTAAAGTTAGTGTTACGGTGAGCTTTACGTGTTAAGGTGAGCAATAGGATCAGGGTTAGGTTTTATGTTCAGGGTTAGGGTTATGGGTGAGGGGTAGAGTTTATACTTAGGGTTAGGGTTAGGGTTAGGGTTTAGGCTTAAGGATCAAGGGTTAGGGTTAGGGTTAGTGTTAGGGCTGTTGGTAGGGTTAAATTTAGGGTTAGCAGCTTACAATTAGGTATTAGGTTTTACAGTTATGAATAAGAGTTAGGGTTAGAATTATGGGATAGGTGTTGTCCTCAGGGTAAGTATTATTCATTAACGTTAGGATAAGGGGTTAGGGTTAGGGTTATGGTGAGTTTTACATGTTAAGGTGAGCAATAGGATCAGGGTCAGATGTTATGATCAGGGTTATGGTTATGGGTTAGGGGCAGTGTTTATGCTTAGGGCACAGGCCCTGTCTTCACTAGGTGGGGGGGCTCGGAGGCTGGGATTGTCACCAGGAACCCACTCTATCGTATGCTGGGTATGGGCCTCTGGGTTTCATGCAGGGCACAGTGGCAGAGCCTCCTTTCATGCATGGCATGGGAGGATTGTAGGCTTTCTAAACTCTGAGAAAGCAAGAAGTCTCAGAATTAGATTTAGGGTTAGGATTACGGTTAGGGTTAGGGATGAAGTTTAGTGTTAGGGAGAGGGCTTAGTGTTAGGGATTAGGGTTTGGTACAGGGTTAGGGTTAAGTGTTCGGCTTAGGGGTAAAGATTAGGATTAGTGTTAGGTTTAAGGGTTAGCTGAGGGTTAACGGTTAGGGTTAAGGTGAAGGGTTAGGGTTAGGGTTTAGGGTTAGGATTAGGGGTTCGTGTTAGGTTTAGGGTTACACTTAAGTGTTAGGGTTTAGGTTCAGGTTTAGGGTTCATGGTTAAGGTTATGTTTAGGGGTTAGGTTTAGGGGTTAGGTTTGGTGTAAGGGTATAGTGTTAGTGAAGGGAGTTTGGGTCAGGGTTTCTGTTTAGGGTAGGGGTTAGTGTTAGGACTTAGATTTAGCGATTAGTTTAAGGTCAGAGGACCTGTTTAATCTATGGTGAGAAGGGTGTGGAATCGGTCGCTGAGACACCACAGCATTGTACCCTGGGCCTTGGGCTCAGACGTACATGCAGGAATCAGGGGGAGCCTGTTCTCATGCATGGCATGGTTGTATTGTAGGCTTGGTTAACTCTTAGAATGGAAGAAGTGTGAGAATTAGGGTTATGGTTAGGGTTAGGGATTTGGGTTTAGGAGAGAGTGTTCAAATGAGGGTTAGGGGTTAGGCATTAGGGGTTAGGGTTAGTGTTAGGGTTAGGGGTTGGGGTGAGGGTTGGGTTAGGGGCTAGGGTTAGGTTTAGGGTTGGGGTTAGTGTTAGCGTTCGAGTTAGGGATTAGAGTTAGGGTTAAGGGATAGGATTAGGGTTAAGAGTTTGGCTTAGGGTTCAGGTTAAGGGTTAGGGTTATGGTTAAAGATTAGTGTTAGTTTAAACAGTTACAGTTAGGTTTAGGGTTAAATTTTAGGGTGAGGGCTTTTTAAACTCTGAGAGAGGAAGACGTCTGAGATTAAGATTTAGGGATAGGATTATGGTTAGGATTAGGGATGACGATTAGTGTTAGGGTGAGGGCTTAGGGTTAAGGGTTAGGGATAGAGTTAGGGTTAAGGTTAGTGTTAGTTTTAACGGTTAAAGTTAGGTTTAGGGTTAAGGTTTATTGTCAGGGTTAAGGTCAGGGGTTAGGGTTTCGTACAGGGTAAGAGTTAAGTGTTAGGTTTAGGGTTAAAGATTAGCATTATGGTTAGTGTTAAAGGTTAGTGTGAGGGTAAAAGTTTAGGGTTAAGTTTAAGGGCTAGGGTTAGGGGTTAGTGTTAGGGTTAAGGGGTCTTGTTAGGTTTAGGGTTACAGTTAAGTGTTATGGTTAGTGTTAGGGGTTACGGTTAGGCTTAGGGTTCATGGTTAGTGTAACATTTAGGGGTTAGGGCTAGGGTTAAATGATAGTGTTAGAGTTAAGGCTTAGGCTTTGGGTAAAGGTTTAGGGATAGGTTTACGGGTTAGGGTTAGTGTCAGGGTTAAATGTTAGGGTGAGAGTTAACAGTTATGGTTAGGGTTATTGGTTAGGGGTTGTGTTTATGCTTAGGGCACGTGCCTTGTCTGCACTAGGCGGAGAGGTTAGGGGGCTAGCATATTCGCCGGGAAATCACTCTATCGTATGCTGGGTATTGACCCCTGGACACAGTGGCAGGGCCTCCTTTCACACATGGCATGGGAGGATTATAGGCTTTCTAAACTCTGAGAAAGAAAAAGTCTGAGAATTAGATTTAGGGTTAGGATTATGGTTAGAATTAGGGATGAAGTTTAGTGTTAAGGTGATGCCTTAGGGTTAGGGGTTAGGTTTAGGGTCAGAGTTAAAGGTCAGTGTTAGGTTTAACAGTTACAGTTAGGTTTAGCGTTAAGGTTTAGTGTTAGGGTTCAGTTTAGGGGATAGGTTTTGGTACAGGTTAAGGTTTAAGTGTTAAGTTTAGAGTTAAAGATTACAATTAGGGTTAGGTTTAAAGGTAAGTGTGAGGATTAACGGTTAGGGTTAAGCATGAGGGTTAGAGATTAGGTTTAGTGTTAAAGGTTTATGTTAGTTTAGGGTTAGAGTTAAGTGTTATGGTTAGGGTTAGGGGTTAGGGTTAGATATAGGGTGCATGGTTAGGGTTACGTTTAGGGGTTAGGGTTACGGGTTAGGTTTAGGGTGAGTGTTTGGTGTTAGTGTTGGGCATTAGGATAAGGGCTTAGGTTTAGGGTTAGCGTTTAGGTTTAGTGTTGGGGCTTAGATTTAGCGGTTAGTTTAAGGGCACAGGACCTGTTTAATCTATGGTGAGAAGGGTGCAGAATTGGTCCCCTTGACACCACACCATCGTACCTGGGCCTTGGGCCCAGACCTACATGCAGGACTCAGGCGGAGCCTCTTCTCACTCATGGCATGGCTCTATTGTAGGCTTGGTGAACTCTGAAAATGGAGGAAGTGTGAGAATTAGGGTTATGGTTATGGTTAATTGTTTGGGGTTAGGGGTTAGGGTTCGAGTGTGGTTCAGGGGTTAGAAATTAGGAGTTAGTGTTAGTGTTAGGGTTAGGGGTTAGGGGTTAGTGTTGGTTTAGGGGCTAGGGTTAGATTCAGAGTTAGGGTTAGTGTTAGGGTTAGGGTTAGGGATTATGGTTAGGGTTAGGAATTACGGTTAGGGTTAGGCTTAAGGGATAGGATTAGGGTAAAGGGTTAAGGCTTAGGGTTAGCATTAGGGATTAGGGTTAGGGTTAAATGTTAGGGTTTTGGTCTGATTTAAGGGTTAGGGTGAGCGTTAACAGTTAGGGTTAAGGTTAATTGTTAGGATTGGGGGTTAGGCTTAAGGATTCGTATTAGGGTTAGGGTATAAGGGTGAGACTTAAGTCTTATGGTTAGGGACAGGGCTTTTGGTTAGGGATAAGGGTTAGGAGTTAGGGTTACTTTTAGGCATAGGGTAGGATTAGGGGTGAGGGTTAGGGTTAGGGTTAGTGTTAGGGTTGTTGGTAGTGTTAAGGTTAGGGTTAGCAGTTTAGAATTAGGGTTAGGGATTAGGTTTTATGGTTATGGCTAAGATTTAGGGTTAGAATTATGGGATAGGCGTTGTTCTCAGTGTAAGTGTTATGCATTAACTTTAGGAGATGCGGTTAAAGTTAGGGTTACAGTGTGGTCTACATGATAAGGTGAGCAGTAGGATCAGGGTTAGGTGTTACGTTCAAGGTTAGGGTTATATGTTAGGCGTACTTTTTATGCTTAGGGCACGGGCCCTGTCTGCACTAGGCGGGAGGATTAGGGGTCTAGGATTGTGGCCGAGAACTTTCTCTATCGTACACTGGGTATGGGTCCCTGGGTTTCATGCAGGACACAGTGGCAGAGCCTCTTTTCACGCATGGCATGGGAGGATTGTAGGCTTTCTAAACTCTGAGAAAGCAAGAAGTCTGAGAATTAGATTTAGGGATAGGATTATGGTTAGTGTTAAGGATAAAGTTTAGCATTAGGGTGAGGGCTTAGGGTTAGGGGTTAGAGTTACGGTCAGGGTTAAAGGTTAGTGTTAGGTTTAATGGTTACAGTTAGCTTTAGGGTCAAGTGTTAGGGTTAAGGTTAAGGTTAGGGGTTAGGTTTTGGTACAGGGTAAGGGTTAACTGTTAGGTTTAGGGTTAAAGATTACGATTAGGGTTAGGTTTAAGGGTTAGTGTGAGAGTTAACGGTTAGGGTTAAGGTTAAGTGTTAGGGTTAGTGGTTTAGGTTTAAGTGTTCGTGTTAGGTTTAGGGTTAGAGTTAAGTGTTATGGTTAGGGTTTGGGGTTAGGGTTAGGTTTAGGGTTCATCGTTAGGGTTACGTTTAGGCATTAGGGTTATGGGTAAGGATTAGGGTAAGGGTTTAATGTTAGTGTTGGGCGTTAGGGTCAGGGCTTAAATTTAGGGTTAAGGGTTAGTGTTAGAGTTAGCGTTAGGGCTTAGATTTAGAGGTTATTTTAAGGGCACAGGACCTGTGTAATCTATGGTGAGAAGTGTGCAGAATGGGTCATCGCCACACCACACGATCGTACCCTAGGCCTTGGGCCCAGACCTACATGCAGGTCTCAGGCAGAGCCTCTTCTCACGCATGGCATGGTTTTATTGTAGGCTTGGCTAACTCTGAGAATGGAGGAAGTGTGAGAATTATGGTTATGATTAGGGTTAGGTGTTTGGGGTTAGGGGTTAGTGTTCGCGTGAGGGTTAGGTGTTAGGGATTAGGGGTTAGGGTTAATGTTAGCATTAGGGGTTAACGGTTAGGGTTGGGTTAGGGACTAGAGATAGATTTAGGGTTGGGGTTAGGGTTAGGGTTAGGGGTTAGGGTTAGGGTTAAGGGATAGGATTAGGGTTAAGGGTTAAGGCTTAGGGTTAGCATTAAGGGATAGGGTTAGGGTTAAGGGTTAGGGTTATGGTCCGAGTTAAGGGTTAGGGTGAGGGTTAACAGTTAGGGTTAGGGTTATAAGTTAGGGATAGTGTTAGGTTTAAGGTCTAGGGTTAGGGTTAGAGGTAGCTTTACTGCTAAGATTAGGTCTCGGCATTAAGGTAAGGGTTGGTGTTAGGGTTAAGGGTTAGGGTTAGGTTTAATTGTTAGGATTAGGATCAGAATTAAGGGTTAGGCTTAGGGTTAGGGGATAGGGTTAGGGTTTAGGGTAAACTTTTAAGGTTATGTTTAGGGATAAGGTTAGGGTTAGCGTTTAAGGTTAGGGTTAGTATTAGGGTTGTTTGTAGGGTTAAGGTAATGTTTAGTGGTTAGAATTAGGGTTAGGGATTAGGGGTTACTGTTATGGCTAGGAGTTAGGGTTAGAATTAAGTGATAGGGGTTGTTCTTAGCATAAGTGTTATGCATTAATGTTAGGATAAGTGGTTAAAGTTAGGTTTACGGTGAGGTTTATGTGTTAAGGTGAGCAATAGGATCAGGGTTAGAATTATGAGTGAGGGGTAGGGTTTTGCTTAGGGTATGGGCCCTGTCTGCCCTAGGAGTGGGATTGAGGGGGATGCGATTGTCACCAGAAACCCACTCTATCGTATGCAGGGTATGGGCCCATGGGTTTCTTGTAGGACACTCTGGCAGAGCCTGATTTCACGCATGGTAAAGGAGGATTGTAAGCTTTCAAATCTCTAAGAAAGTAAGAAGTCTGAGAATTAGATTTAAGGTTAGGATTATCGTTATGGTTAGGGATGAAGTTTAATCTTAGGGTGAGGGCTTCGGGTAAGGGGATACGGTTAGTTTTAGGGTTAAAAGTTACTGTTAGGTTTAACAGTTACAGTTAGACTTAGGGTTTAGGTTTAGGGTTAGGGTTAAGCTTAGGGGTTATGGTTTGGTACAGGGTTAGGGTTAAGTGTTAGGGTTAGGGTTAAAGATCATGACAAGGGTTAGAGTTAAGGGTTAGTTTGAGTGTTAACAGTAGGGTTAAGGATAACTTTTAGGGTTAGGGGTTAGGATTAGTGTTAGGGCTGAGATTTAGCGGTTAGTTTAAGGGCACAGGACCTGTTTAATCTATGGTGAGAGTGGTGCACAGGGTCGCTGCGACACAACACCACCGTACGCTGGGCCTTGGGCCAAGACCTACATACAGGACTCAGGTGGAGCCTCTTCTCACGCATGACATGGCTGTATTGTAGGCTTGGTTAACTCTGAGAATGGAAGAAGTGTCAGAAATCGGGTTAGGGCTGGCTGTAGGTGTTTTTAACCCCTAACCCTAACACTAACCCCCTAATCCTAACCCTAACACTAACCCCAAGGTTAAATCTAACCTTAACCCCTACGACAACCCTAACCCTAACCCTAACCCCTCTCACTGTAGAATAAACAGGTCCTGTGCCCTTAAACTAACCACTAAATCTAAGCCCTAACATCAACCCTAACCTCTGACCCTAAACCTAAGCCCTGAGCCTAAAGCCCAACACTAACTCTAAACTCTTACCCTAAAGCTAATCCCTAACCCTAATGCTAACCTCTAAACGTAACCCTAACTGTGAACCCTAAACCTAACCCTAACCTCGAGCGCTAACCATAGCACTTAACTCTAACCCTAAACCTAACATGAACCCTTAATCCTAACACTAACCCTAACTCTAACTCTTAACTTTAACCCTGACTGTTAACCCTCACACTAACCTTTAAACCTAACCTTAATCGTAATCTTTAACCCTAAACCTAATATTTAACCCTAATCCTGTACCAAACCCTAAACCCTAACCTTAAACCTAACCATAAACCTTAACCCTGAACCTAACTGTAACGGTTAAAACTAAGAGTAACCTGTAACGCTACCCGTAACCCCTAACTCTAAGCCTTCACCCTAATACTAACCTTGATCCTTAACCCGAACCCTAACCCTAACCCTAAATCTAATTCTCAGTCTTCTTGCTTTCTTAGAGTTTAGAAAGCCTACAATCCTCCCATGCCATGCATGAAAGGCGGCTCTTCCACTGTGTCCTGAATGAACCGCTGGGGCCCATAACCAGAGTACGATAGAGTGGGTTCCTGGTGACAATTCCAGCCCCCTAACCCCCCCCCCGCCTAATGCAGACAAGGCCCGTGCCCTAAGCATAAACTCTACACCTCACCCAAAACTCTAACCCTGAAAATAACATTTAACCCTGATTCTATTGCTCACCTTAGAATGTAAACCTCACCGTAACCTGAACTTTAACCTCTTATCCTAACGTTAATGCATAACACTTACCCTGAGATTAACCCCTATCCCATAATTCTAACCCTATCTCCTAGTCATAACTGTGACAACTAATCCCTAACCCTAATTCTAAACCACTAACACTAACTGTTACCCTACGTAGTTACTGTTACGGTAACCTACTGTTACCCTAACACTGAACCTAACCCTTACTCCTAACGCCAAAGCTATGGCTAAAAATAATGCTAACCCTTGACCCTTTACCCTAACTCCTAACCCTAACCCTAATCCTAACCACTAAACCCAACCTTAGCTCTTAACCCTAACCCTAAACCTTACCCTGACGCCTAGACCTAACACTAACACTAAACTAACACCTAACCCTAATCATAACCCCTAAAGCTAACCCTAACCCTGAACCCTAAACCTAACTCTAACACTTAATACTAACTATATCCCTAACCCCTAACCCCAACCCTAACCCTAACCGTTAACCCTCACCCTAACCCTTAAACCGGACCCTAACACTAAATCTTAACCCTAAAGCTACGCCCAACCCTTAACCATAATCCTATCCCTTAACCCTAAACCTAACCCCTAACCCTAAACCTAACACTAACCCCAATCCTAATTCTAACCATAGCCCTTAATACATCACTATGCCTAACCCCTAACCCTAACCCTAACCCCTAATGCTAACCCTAACACTGAACCCTAAACCTAACCCTATCCCTAACCCTTAAACATAACTCTATCCCTAACCAATAATCCTAAGCCTAATCTTTAACCCTCACCCTAGAGCTTAACTCAAACCGTAACCCTAAGCCTAAACCCCAACCCTAACACTTAACACAAACCCTAAGCCTAAACACTTAACGCCAATCCTATCCTTTAACCCTAACACTAACCCTGATGCCTAATCCTAACCCTAACACTAACCCCAACCATAAATCTAACCCTAGCCCCTAACGCAAAACTAACCCCTAACCCTAACACTAACCCTAAATCCTAGTCCCTAACCACTAAACCTCACTTGAACCCTAACCCCTAACACCAAACCCTTAACCCTAACCATAACCCTATTTCTCACACTACTTCCATTCTCAGAGTTAACCAAGCCTAAAATACAACCATGCAATGCGTGAGTAGAGTTTCCGCATGAGTCCTGCAAGTAGGTCTGGGCCAAAGGCCCAGGATCCGATGGTGTAGTGTCGCATGGAAACATTCTGCACCCTTCTCACCATAGATTACACAGGTCCTGTACCCTTAAACTAACCGCCAAATCAAAGCCCAAACACTGACCCTAACCCCTAACCCTACCTAAGCCCTGACCCTAATGCCCAACACTAACACTAAACGCTTACCCTAAACCTAACCCCTAAATGTAACCTTAACCATGAACCCTAAACCTAACCCAAACCCCTAACCCTAACCATAACACTTAACTCTAACCCTAAACCTAACATGAACACTTAACCCTAACCCTAACCCATAAACCTAACACTTAACCTTAACCCTAACCGTTAACCCTCACACTAAACCTTAACCCTAACCCTAATCCTAATCTTTAAGCCTAAACCTAGCACTTAACCCTTACCCTGTACCAAAACCTAACCCCTAATCTTAACCCTAAGCTTAAACCTTAAAGCTTAACCCTAAACCTAACTGTAACTGTTAAACCTAACACTAACCTTTAACCCTGACCCTAACTGAAACCCCTAACCCTAAGCCCTCACAATAACAGTAACCTATATTGCTAACCCTAACCCTAATCCTAGCCCTAAATTTAATTCTCAGACTTCTTGCTTTCTCAGAGTTTACAAAGCCTACAATCCTCCCATGCCATGTGTAGAAGGAGGCTTGGCCACTGTGTCCGGCATGAAACCAAGGGGCCCATACCCAGTGTATGATAGAGTGGCTTCCGGCATCTATCCCAGCCCTCTAAGCCCCCTCCTAGAGCAGAGAGGGCTCGTGATATAAGCATAAACACTACCCCTCACCCATAACCCTAACCCTGAACATCACAGCTCACTCTGATACTATTGCTCACCTTAACACATCAACCTCACCATAACTCTAACTTGAGCCTGTTATCCTAACGTTAATGCATAAGACTTACCCTAAGAACAACCCCTATCCCTTAATTCTAACCCTAACTCCTAGCCACAATTGTAACACCTAATCCCTAAGGCTAATTCAAAACTGCTAAACATTACCTTATCCCTACAAACTAACCCTAACCCTAACCACTAACCCTAACCGTACACCTAAAAATAACCGTAACACTTGACACTTAACCCTAACCCTTAACCCTGATCCTAATCCTAACAATTAAACCTAACCCTAACTCTTAAGCCTAACACTAACACGTACCCTAATGCCTAGACCTAACCCTAAGAGTAAACGTAACCCCTAACCCTAACCCTAATCCCTAATGCTAACCCTAACACTGAACCCTAATCCTAAGCCTTAAACCTAACTCTATCCTTAACCCATAACCCTAGCCCTAACCGTTAACCCCACACTAACCCTTAACTCGAACTGTAACCCTAACCCTTAAAACTAAACCTAACACTTAACGCTAACCCTAAGCCTTAACGCTTAACCCTTATCCTATCCCTTAACCCTAACTCTAACCCATAACGCTAACCCTAACCCCACTCTAAATCTAACCCAACCCCTAACCCAACCCTAACCCCTAAGCCCTAACCCTATCACTAAACCCAACACCTACTCCCTAACCCCTAATCCTCACTCGAAGCTTAAGCCCTAACCCTAAGCCCTCTCCCTGACTAATCTTCATCCCTAACCCTAACCATAATCCTAACCCTAAATCTAATTCTCAGACTTCTTGCTATCTCAGAGTTTTAAAAGCCTACAATTCTCCAAAGCCATGCGTGAAAGCTGGCTCTGCCACAGTGTCCTGCATGAAACCCAGGAGCCCATACTCTGTGCACAATAGAGTGGGTTCCCGGGGACAATCACAGCCCCCTAACTCCCCCTGCTAGTGCTGACAGGGCCCATGCCCTAAGCAAAAACCCTGCACCTCACCCATAACCCTAACCCTGAACATAACACCTAACCCTGATGTTATTGTTCACCTTAACACGTAAACCTCGCTGTAACCCTAACTTTAACCCCTATCCTAATGTTATTGCATAACACTTACCCTAAGAACAAACCCTATCCCTTAATTCTAAGCCTAACTCCTAGCATAACCGTAACACTTAATCCCTAACCTTAATTCTAAACTGCTAAACATTACCTTCACCCTACAAACAACCCTAACACTAACCCTAACTCTAACCGCTAACCCTAACCCTAACCATTACCCTGATCATAATCCTAACAATTAAACCTAACCCTAATTCTTAACCCTAACACGAACCATTACCATAATGCCTAGACCTAACCCTAACTGTAACCCTAACCCCTAACCCTAACCCTAACCGCTAATGCTAACCCTAACCCCAAACCCTAAACCTAACCCTAACCCTATCCCTTAAACCTATTACTATCCCTAAACCATTACCCTAATCGCAACTGTTAACCCTCACTCTCACCCTTAACTTGGACCGAAACCCTAACCCTTAACCCTAACCTTAACCCTTACTGCTAATCTTAAGCCTTCACCCTTTACCTTAATCCTATCTTGTAAGCCTAACCCTAACGCTGACCCCTAACCCACCTGAACATTAACCCTAAACCTAAATCTAACGCTAGCCCCTTACAAAAACCTAACACCTAACCCCTGACACACTAATCCTAACTTCTAATTCCTAACCACTAAACTTCACTCAAACCCAAACCTCTAACCCCAAACACATAACCCTAACCATAACCCTAATTCTCACACTTCCTTCGTTCTCAGAGTTGACCAAGCCTACAATAGAGCCATGCCACGAGTGAGAAGAGGCTCTGCCTGAGTCCTGCATGTAGGTCTGGGCCCAAGGCCCAAGTACGATGGTGTGGTGTTGAGGCGACCCAGTCTGCACCCTTCCCACCATAGATTAAACAGAGCATGTGCCCTTAAACTAACCACTAAATCTAAGCCCTAACACTAAACCTAAATCCTAACCCTAAACCTCGGCCCTTATCCTAACGCCCAACAGTAACACTAAACACTCGCCCTAAACTTAACCCGTAACCCGAACCCCTAAATGTAACCCTAACCATGAACCCTAAACCTAACCCTAACCTCTAGCCATAACCATAACACTTAACTCTAAACCTAAATGTTACACGAAGCCTTATTCCTAACCCTAAGCCCAACGCTAACACTTAATCTTGAACCTTACCATTAACCCTCACACTAACCCTTAACCCTAACCCTAATCCTAATCTTTAACCATAAAGCTAACACTGAAGCCTAACCCTGTGCCAAACGATAAAACCAAACCTTAACCCTAACCCTGAAACTTAACCATAAACGTAACTGTAACTGTTAAAAATAACACAAACCTTAAACCCTAACCCCTAACCCTAAGAGCCCACCCTAACACTAATCTTCCTCGCTAAACATTACCATAATCCTACCCCTAAATCTAATTGTCAGACTTCTTGCTTTCTCAGAGTTTAGAAAGCCTAAAATCCTCCCATGCCATGAGTAAAAGGGGGCTCTACCACTGTGTCCTGCATGAAACCCAGGAGCCCATATCCAGCGTATGATAGAGTGGGTTCCCGGGGACAATCCCATCCACCTAACCCCAGCCCCCCGCCAAGTGCAGACAGGGCCTGTACGCTAAGTATAAACACTACCCCTAACAGATAACCCTCACCCTGAATATAACACCTGACCCTTATCCTATTGCTCACCTTAAAACATAAACCTCCCCGTAACCCTAACTTATCCCCTTATCTTAACCTTAATGCATAACACCCTGAGAAGAAGCCCCATCCCAGAATTCTAATCCTAATCCCCAGCCATAACCATAAGACCTCATCCCTAATTCTAAAATGCCAACCCTAAACTTCACCCTACAAACAACCCTAACCCTAACCCTAACCTCTAACCCTAAGCCCTCACCCTATCACTAATCTTCATCCCTAAACCGTACCGTAATCCTAACCCGAAATCTAATTCTCAGACTTCTTGCTTTCTCAGAGTTTTGAAAGCCTACAATCCTACTAAGCCATGCATGAAAGCCCGCTCTGCCACAGTGTCCTGCAAGAAACCCAGAGGCCCATACACAGCGTACGATAGAGTGGGTTCCCAGCGACCACAACCGACCCCTAACGTCGATTCCTAGGGCATACAGGGCCCATGCCCTAAGCATAAACACTACCCCTCACCCATAACCCTAACCCAGAACATAACACCTAACCCTGATCCTACTGCTCACCTTAACACGTAAACCTCACCGTAACCCTAATTTTAACCCCATATCATAACGTTAATGCATGACACCCTGAGAACAAGCCCTATACTGTAATTCTAACCCTAACTCCTAGCCATAACCATAACACCTAATCTCTAATTCTGAAACACCAACCCTAACCTTAACCCTACCAACAACACTAACACTAACCCTAACCCCTTACCCTAACCCTACGCCTAAAAATAACCGTAACCGTTGATCCTTAGTCATAACCCCTAACCCTAACCCTAACCCTTAACCCGAATCCCAATCCTAACCATTAAACATAACCCCAACTCTTAACCCTAACTCTAACCTTTACCTTAATGCCTAGAGTTCTAACCCCAACACTGACCTACAGTTAGAAGTAACACAAACCCATAATGCTAACCTTAAACCTGAACAATAAACCTAATCCTTAACCATAACACCCTAACCCTAACCCTAACCCTTAACCCTGACCCTAACCCTAAACCTTAACCCTAACCCTGAACCCTAACCCTAAGCCTACCCTTAACCCTAACCCTATCCATTAACCCTAACCGCTAACGATAACACTAACACCAACCCTAAACCTACCCCTGCCCCCCTAACCCAGAATTAACACCGAACCCGTAACACTAACTCTAACCCTAACCACTAGCACCTAACCATGACTCGAAACCTAACCCCTAACTCGAAACCCCTAACCCCAACCCTAACTTTAATTCTCACACTACTTCCATTCCCGAGTGAAGCAAGCCTACAATACAGCAATGCCATGTGGGAGATGAGGCTCCGCCTGAGTCCTGCATGTAGGTCTTGTCCGAGGGCCCAGGGAATGATGTTGTGCTTTCGTGGTGACTCCGACCGCACCCCTCTCACCGTAGATTAACCAGGTCCTGTGCCCTTAAACTGACCGCTAAATCTAAGCCCTACCACCAACCCTAACCCCTGACCCTGAACCTAAGCCCCGAGCCTAAAGCCCAACACTAACTCTAAACCCTTACCCTAAACCTAATCCCTAACCCTAATGCTAACCCCTAAACGTAACCCTAACCGTGAACAGTAAACCTAACCCTAACCTCTAACACAAACCCTAACACATAACTCTAACCCTAAAACTAACCCTAACCCTTAACCCTAAACCTAAACCCTAACCCTAACCCTTAACCTTAATCTTAACCGTTAACTCTCATGCTAACCTTTAATCCTAACTCTAATCCTAATCTTCAAACCTAAACCTAACACAACTCTAACCCTGTACCAAAACCTAACCCCTCATCTTAACCCTATCCGCAAACCTCAACCCCAAAACGAACTGTAACCGTTAAACCTAACAGTAACCTTAAACCGTAACCCTAATCTGTAACCCTATCCCCTCACCATAACACTACACTTCATCCTGAACCCTAACCATAATCCTAACCCTAAATCTAATTCTCAGACTTCTTGCTTTCTTAGAGTTTAGAAAGCCTGCAATCCTCCCATGCCATGTGTGAAAGGAGGCTCTACCACTGTGTCCTGCATGAAACCCACGGGCCCATACCCAGAGTCCGATACAGTGGGTTCCCGGTGACAATCCCAGCCCCCTAACCTCCCCCCAGCGTAATGCCGACAGGGCCCGTGAGCTAAGCATAAATGATACCTTTAACAGATAACCCTAACCCTGAACATGGCACCTAACCCTGTTCCTATTTCTCCCCTTAACACGTAAACCTCACCGTGAGCCTAACTTTAACCTCTTAACGTAACGTTAATGCATAACCCATTCCCTGAGAACATCCCCTATCCCATAATTCTAACCCTATCTCCTAGTCATAACTGTAACACCTAATCCCTAACCCTAATTCTCCACCGCTAAGCCTAACCGTAACGCTGCCTACAACCCTAACACTGACAGGAACCCTTAGTTCTAACCCCAATGCTATGCCTAACAAAAGCCCTAACCCTTCACCCTTCACCCTAACCCCTGAGCATTACCCTAACCTTTAACCGTAATCCTAATCCTAACCATTAAACCTAACCCTAGCTCTTAAAGCTAACCCTAAACCTTACCCTCACGACTAGACCTAACCCTGACACTAACCTAACACCTAACCCTAACCATAACCCCTAAAGCTAACCCTAACCCTGAACCCTAAACCTAACCCTAACACTGAACCTTCACTATATCCCTAACCCCTAAGCCTAATCCGAACTGTTAACCCTCACCCTAACACTTAAACTGGACCATAACACTAAACATTAACCCTAACACTAAACTTTAACCCTAACCATAAGCCCAACACTTAACCCTAATCCTATCCCCTAACCCTAAGCCCTAACCCTAAACCTAACCCTAACCCCAACCCTAACCCTTAATCTTGACCCTTACCATTAACCCTCACACTAACCCTAATCCTAATCTTTAACCATAAAGCTAACACTGAAGCCTAACCCTGTGCCAAACGCTAAACCCAAACCTTAACCCTAACCCTGAAACTTAACCATAAACCTAACTGTAACTGTTACACCTAACACTAACCTCTAACCCTAACCCCTAACCCTAAGACCCCACCTTAACACTAACCCTAACCCTAAACATTATCATAATCCTACCCCTAAATCTAATTCTCGGACTTCTTGCTTTCTTAGAGTTTAGAAAGCCTAAAATCCTCCCATGCCATGAGTAAAAGGGGGCTCTGCAGCTCTCTCTTGCATGAAACCAGGAGCCCATACCTAGCGTATGATAGAGTGGGTTCCCGGGGACAATCCCATCCCCCTAACCCCAGCCCCCCGCCCACTGCAGACAGGGCCTGTACGCTAAGTATAAACACTACCCCTAACAGGTAACTCTAACCCTGAACATAGCACCTGACCCTGATCCTATTGCTCACCTTAAAACATAAACCTCCCCGTAACCCTAACTTATCCCCTTATCTTAACCTTAATGCATAACACCCTGAGAAGAAGCCCTATCCCATAATTCTAATCCTAACCCCTAGCCATAACCGTAACACCTCATCCCTAATTCTAAAATGCCAACCCTAACCTTCACCCTGCCAACAACCCTAACCCTAACCCTAACCCCTAACCCTAAGCCCTCACCCTATCGCTAATCTTCATCCCTAAACCGTACCGTAACCCTAACCCTAAATCTAATTCTCAGACTTGCTTTCTCAGAGTTTTGAAAGCCTACAATCCTACTAAGCCATGCATGAAAGCCCGCTCTGCCACAGTGTCCTGCATGAAACCCAGAGGCCCATACACTGCGTACGATAGAGTGGGCTCCCAGCGACCATCACAGACCCCTAACTTCGCCTCCTAGTGCATACAGGGCCCGTGCCCTAAGCATAAACCCTACCCCACACCCATAACCCTAACCCAGAACATAACACCTAACCCTGATCC
The DNA here is from genome assembly GCF_041146395.1 of Eulemur rufifrons. Lineage (NCBI taxonomy): Eukaryota > Metazoa > Chordata > Mammalia > Primates > Lemuridae > Eulemur > Eulemur rufifrons. The sequence continues at coordinate 269 of NW_027183150.1, read as the reverse complement.
TACTGCTCACCTTAACACGTAAACCTCACCCTAACCCTAACTTAACCCTTTATCTTAACGATAATGCATGACACCCTGAGAACAAGCCCTATACCGTAATTCTAACCCTAACTCCTAGCCGTAACCATAACACCTAATCCCTAATTCTGAAACGCCAACCCTAACCTTAACCCTACCAACAACACTAACACTAACCCTAAAACCCTTACCCTAACCCTACGCCTAAAAATAATCCTAACCATTGATCCTTAGTCATAACCCCTAAAGCT
>NW_027183149.1:55000-61121 GCF_041146395.1 Eulemur rufifrons | reverse complement strand
CATTACCCGCACCCAAGCATTTAAACCTGACCCTAACCCTAATCCTTAATGCTAACCCTAACACTAAACTGTAATCCTAAGCCCAACACTTATCCCTAATCCTATCCCTTATCCCTAACCCTAAGCCTAATGCTACCCCCTAAACGTAACCCTAACCGTGACCGGTAAACCTAACCCTAACCTCTAACACAAACCATAGCACATAACTCTAACCCTAAAACTAACCCTAACCCTAACCTTAACCCCTAACACTTAACCTTAACCCTAAGCGTTAACTCTCACGCTAACCTTTAATCCTAACCCTAATCCTAATCTTCAACCCTAAACCTAACACTTAACCCTAACCCTGTACCAAACCCTAACCCCTCATCTTAACCCTAACCGTAAACCTCAACCCTAAACCAGAGAGTAACCGTTAAACCTAAGAGTAACCTTTAACCCTAACCCTAATCCCTAACCCTAAGCCCTCACCCTAACACTAAACTTCATCCTTAACCCTAACAAGAATGCTAACCCTAAATCTAATTCTCAGACTTCTTGCTTTCTTAGAGTTTAGAAAGCCTGCAATCCTCCCATGCCATGCGTGAAAGGAGGCTCTACCACTGTGTCCTGCATGAAACCCACGGGCCCACACCCAGAGTATGATAGAGTGGGTTCCCGGGTACAATCCCAGCCCCCTAAATTCCCCCGGCCCACCTAATGCAGACAGGGCCCGGGCGCTAAGCATAAACAATACCTTTAACAGATAACCCTAACCCCGAACAAAACACCCAACCCTGTTCCTATTTCTCCCCTTAACACGTAAATCTCACCGTGCGCCTTACTTTAACCTCTTATCCTAACGTTAATGCATAACCCATTTCCTGAGAACAACCCCTATCCCATAATTCTAACCCTATATCCTAGTCATCACTGTGACACCTAATCCCTAACCCTAATTCTAAACCGCTAACCCTAACCGTAACCTTACCAACAACCCTAACACTAACAGTAACCCTTACTTCTAACCTGAACGCTATGCCTAACAAAAACCCTAACCCTTGACCCTAACCCTTCACCCTAACCCCTAAGCCTTACCCTAACCCTTAACCCGAATCCTAATCCTAACCATTAAACCTAACCCTAGCTCTTAAAGCTAACCCTAAACCTTACCCTCACGACTAGACCTAACCCTGACACTAACCTAACACCTAACCCTAACCAGAACCCCTAAAGCTAACCCTGAACCCTATCCCTAACCCTAGCAGTAAACTTTAACTCTAAACCTAAGCTCAACCCGTAACCCTAATCCTATCCTTTTACCCTAAAACTGACCCCTAAACCTAACCCCTATACCTCACCCTAACTCTAACCCCAATCCTAATTCTAACCATACCCCTTCATAAAACACTAACTCCTAACCGCTAACCCTAACACTAACCAAAAACCCTAATCACTAATCCCTAACCCTAACGCTTAAACTTTACCCTAACCGTTAACCCTCACCCTAAATCTTAACACTGACCCTAAACTTAACCTTCAACTCTAAGCCTAACCCTTAACCCTACAGTAAGGAAGACCCTTAATGCTGATGGGATCCCTTATCCCTAACCTTAACACTACAGCTAAAAATAACCCTAACCTTGGATCCTTAAACCTAACCCCTAACACTTACTTTAACCCCAAACCCTAACCCTAATCCTAAGCATTAAACCTAACCCTATCTCTTAACCCTAACGCTAGCCCTTACCCTAACGCCTAGATCTTACCCTAAATCTAACCTACCGCCTAATCCTAACCTTAAGGCCTAATGCTAACACTAACCCTGAACCCTAAACCTACCTGTAACCATTAACACTAACCCTATCCGTGAACCTTAACCCTGATCCTAACCATTACCCGCACCCAAGCATTTAACCCTGACCCTAACCCTAATCCTCAATGCTAACCCTAACACTAAACCCTAACCCTAAGCCCAACACTTATCCCTAATCCTATCCCTTAACCCTAACCCTAACCCTAATGCTACCCCCAAAACGTAACCCTAACCGTGACCAGTAAACCTAACCCTAACCTCTAACACAAACCATAGCACATAACTCTAACCCTAAAACTAACCCTAACCCTAACCCTAACCTTAAACCCTAACTCTTAACCTTAACCCTAAGCGTTAACTCTCACGCTAACCTTTAATCCTAACCCTAATCCTAATCTTCAACCCTAAACCTAACACTTAACCCTAACCCTGTACCAAACCCTAACCCCTCATCTTAACCCTAACCGTAAACCTCAACCCTAAACCAAAGTGTAACCGTTAAACCTAAGAGTAACCTTTAACCCTAACCCTAATCCCTAACCCTAAGCCCTCACCCTAACACTAAACTTCATCCTTAACCCTAACAAGAATCCTAACCCTAAATCTAATTCTCAGACTTCTTGCTTTCTTAGAGTTTAGAAAGCCTGCAATCCTCCCATGCCATGCGTGAAAGGAGGCTCTACCACTGTGTCCTGCATGAAACTCACGGGCCCATACCCAGAGTATGATAGAGTGGGTTCCCGGGTACAAGCCCAGCCCCCTAACTCCCCCCGCTGCCTAATGCAGACAGGGCCCATGCACTAAGCATAAACAATACCTTTAACAGATAACCCTAACCCTGAACATAGCACCCAACCCTGTTCCTATTTCTCCCCTTAACACGTAAACCTCACCGTGCGCCTAACTTTAACCTCTTATACTAACGTTAATGCATAACCCATTTCCTGAGAACAACCCCTATCCCATAATTCTAACGCTATATCCTAGTCATCACTGTGACACCTAATCCCTAACCCTAATTCAAAACCGCTAACCCTAACTATAACCCTACCTACAACCCTAACACTGACAGTAACCCTTACTTCTAACCCCAACGCTATGCCTAACAAAAACCCTAACCCTTCACCCTAACCCCTAAGCCTTACCCTAACCCTTAACCCTAATCGTAATCCTAACCATTAAACCTAACCCTAGCTCTTAAAGCTAACCCTAAACCTTACCCTCACGACTAGACCTAACCCTGACACTAACCTAACACTTAACCCTAACCAGAACCCCTAAAGCTAACCCTGAACCCTATGCCTAACCCTAGCAGTAAACTTTAACCCTAAACCTAAGCCCAACCCGTAACCCTAATCCTATCCTTTTACCCTAAAACTAACCCCTAAACCTAACCCCTATACCTCACCCTAACTCTAACCCCAATCCTAATTCTAACCATACCCCTTCATAAAACACTAACTCCTAACCGCTAACCTTAACACTAACCAAAAACCCTAATCACTAATCCCTAACCCTAACGCTTAACCTTTACCCTAACTGTTAAACCTCATCCTAAATCTTAACACTGACCCTAACCTTAACCTTTAACTCTAAGCCTAACCCTTAACCCTACAGTAAGGAAGACCCTTAATGCTAATGGGATTCCTTATCCCTAACCCTAACACTACAGCTAAAAATAACCCTAACCTTGGATCCTTAAAAAAACCCCTAACACTTACTTTAACCCCAAACCCTAACCCTAATCCTAAGCATTAAACCTAAACCTATCTCTTAACCCTAACGCTAGCCCTTACCCTAACGCATGATCTAACCCTAAATCTAACCTACCGCCTAATCCTAACCTTAAGCCCTAATGCTAACTCTAACCCTGAACCCTAAACCTACCCATAACCCTTAACACTAACCCTATGCGTGAACCTTAACCCTGACCCTAACCATTACCCGCACCCAAGCATTTAACCCTGACCCTAACCCTAATCCTTAATGATAACCCTAACACTAAACCCTAACCCTAATTCCAACACTTAACCCTAATCCTATCCCTTAACCCTAACCCTAACCCTAACCCTAATGCTACCCCCTAAACGTAACCCTAACCGTGACCAGTAAACCTAAACCTAACCTCTAACACATACCATAGCACATAACTCTAACCCTAAAACTAACCCTAACCCTAAACCTAACCCTAAACCCTAACTCTTCACCTTAACACTAAGCCTTAACTCTCACCCTAACCATTAATCCTAACCCTAATCCTAATCTTCAACCCTAAACCTAACACTTAACCCTAACCCTGTACCAAACCCTAACCCCTCATCTTAACCCTAACCGTAAACCTCAACCCTAAACCAAAGTGTAACCGTTAAACCTAAGAGTAACCTTTAACCCTAACGCTAAGCCCTAACCCTAAGCCCTCACCCTAACACTAAACTTCATCCTTAACCCTAACAAGAATCCTAACCCTAAATCTAATTCTCAGACTTCTTGCTTTCCTAGAGTTTAGAAAGCCTGCAATCCTCCCATGCCATGCGTGAAAGGAGGCTCTACCACTGTGTCCTGCATGAAACCCACGGGCCCATACCCAGAGTATGATAGAGTGGGTTCCCGGGTACAAGCCCAGCCCCCTAACTCCCCCCGCTGCCTAATGCAGACAGGGCCCGTGCACTAAGCATAAACAATACCTTTAACAGATAACCCTAACCCTGAACATAGCACCCAACCCTGTACCTATTTCTCCCCTAACACGTAAACCTCACCGTGCGCCTAACTTTAACCTCTTATCCTAACGGTAATGCATAACCCATTTCCTGAGAACAACCCCTATCCCATAATTCTAACGCTATATCCTAGTCATCACTGTGACACCTAATCCCTAACCCTAATTCAAAACCGCTAACCCTAACTGTAACCCTACCTACAACCCTAACACTGACAGTAACCCTTACTTCTAACCCCAACGCTATGCCTAACAAAAACCCTAACCCTTCACCCTAACTCCTAAGCCTTACCCTAACCCTTAACCCTAATCGTAATCCTAACCATTAAACCTAACCCTAGCTCTTAAAGCTAACCCTAAACCTTACCCTCACGACTAGACCTAACCCTGACACTAACCTAACACTTAACTCTAACCGGAACCCCTAAAGCTAACCCTGCAACCTATCCCTAACCCTAGCAGTAAACTTTAACCCTAAACCTAAGCCCAACCCGTAACCCTAATCCTATCCTTTTACCCTAAAACTAACCCCTAAACCTAACCCCTATACCTCACCCTAACTCTAACCCCAATCCTAATTCTAACCATACCCCTTCATAAAACACTAACTCCTAACCGCTAACCTTAACACTAACCAAAAACCCTAATCACTAATCCCTAACCCTAACGCTTAACCTTTACCCTAACTGTTAAACCTCATCCTAAATCTTAACACTGACCCGAACCTTAACCTTTAACTCTAAGCCTAACCCTTAACCCTACAGTAAGGAAGACCCTTAATGCTAATGGGATTCCTTATCCCTAACCCTAACACTACAGCTAAAAATAACCCTAACCTTGGATCCTTAAAAAAACCCCTAACACTTACTTTAACCCCAAACCCTAACCCTAATCCTAAGCATTAAACCTAAACCTATCTCTTAACCCTAACGCTAGCCCTTACCCTAACGCCTAGATCTAACCCTAAATCTAACCTACCGCCTAATCCTAACCTTAAGCCCTAATGCTAACTCTAACCTTGAACCCTAAACCTACCCATAACCCTTAACACTAACCCTATGCGTGAACCTTAACCCTGACCCTAACCATTACCCGCACCCAAGCATTTAACCCTGACCCTAACCCTAATCCTTAATGATAACCCTAACCCTAAACCCTAACCCTAATTCCAACACTTAACCCTAATCCTATCCCTTAACCCTAACCCTAACCCTAACCCTAATGCTAACCCCTAAACGTAACCCTAACCGTGTCCAGTAAACCTAAACCTAACTTCTAACACAAACCATAGCACATAACTCTAACCCTAAAACTAACCCTAACCCTAAACCTAACCCTAAACCCTAACTCTTAACCTTAACCCTAAGCCTTAACTCTCACCCTAACCTTTAATCCTAACCCTAATCCTAATCTTCAACCCTAAACCTAACACTTAACCCTAACTCTGTACCAAACCCTAACCCCTCATCTTAACCCTAACCGTAAACCTCAACCCTAAACCAAAGTGTAACCGTTAAACATAAGAGTAACCTTTAACCCTAACGCTAATCCCTAACCCTAAGCCCTCACCATAACACTAAACTTCATCCTTAACCCTAACAAGAATC
>NW_027183149.1:0-37500 GCF_041146395.1 Eulemur rufifrons | reverse complement strand
TTAACCCCAAACACTAACCCTAATCCTAAGCATTAAACCTAAACCTATCTCTTAACCCTAACGCTAGCCCTTACCCTAACGCCTAGATCTAACCCTAAATCTAACCTACCGCCTAATCCTAACCTTAAGCCCTAATGCTAACACTAACCCTGAACCCTAAACCTACCCGTAATCCTTAACACTAACCCTATCCGTGAACCTAAACCCTGACCCTAACCATTACCCGCACTCAAGCATTTAACCCTGACCTTAACCCTAATCCTTAATGCTAACCCTAACACTAAACCCTAACCCTAAGCCCAACACTTAACCCTAATCCTATCCTTTAACCCTAACCCTAACCCTAAAGCTAACCCCAAAACGTAACCCCAACCGTGACCAGTAAACCTAACCCTTACCTCTAAAACAAACCATAGCACATAACTCTAACCCTAAAACTAACCCTAACCCTAACCCTAACCCCTAACTCATAACGTTAACCCTAAGCGTTAACTCTCACGCTAACCTTTAATCCTAACCCTAATCCTAATCTTCAACCCTAAACCTAACACTTAACCCTAACCCTATACCAAACCCTAACCCCTCATCTTAACCCTAACTGTAAACCTCAACCCTAAACCGAAGTGTAACCGTTAAACCTAAGAGTAACCTTTAACCCTAACCCTAATCCCTAACCCTAAGCCCTCACCCTAACACTAAACTTCATCCTTAACCCTAACCAGAATCCTAACCCTAAATCTAATTCTCAGACTTCTTGCTTTCTTAGAGTTTAGAAAGCCTGCAATCCTCCCATGCCATGCGTGAAAGGAGGCTCTACCATTGTGTCCTGCATGAAACCCACGGGCCCATACACAGAGTATGATAGAGTGGGTTCCCGGGTACAATCCGAGCCCCCTAAACTCCCCCCGCCCGCCTAATGCAGACAGGGCCCGTGCGCTAAGCATAAACAATACCTTTAACAGATAACCCTAACCCTGAACATAACACCCAACCCTGTTCCTATTTCTCCCCTTAACACGTAAACCTCACCGTGCGCCTAACTTTAACCTCTTATCCTAACGTTAATGCATAACCCATTTCCTGAGAACAACCCCTATCCCATAATTCTAACCCTATCTCCTAGTCATCACTGTGACACCTAATCCCTAACCCTAATTCTAAACCACTAACCCTAACCGTAACCCTACCTAAAACCCTAACACTGACAGTAACCCTTACTTCTAACCCCAACGCTATGCCTAACAAAAACCCTAACCCTTGACCCTAACCCTTCACACTAACCCCTAAGCCTTACCCTAACCCTTAACCCTAATCCTAATCCTAACCATTAAACCTAACCCTAGCTCTTAAAGCTAATCCTAAACCTTACCCTCACGACTAGACCTAACCCTGACACTAACCTAACACCTAACCCTAACCAGAACCCCTAAAGCTAACCCTGAAGCCTATCCCTAACGCTAGCAGTAAACTTTAACCCTAAACCTAAGCCCAACCCGTAACCCTAATCCTATCCTTTTACCCTAAAACTAACCGCTAAACCTAACCCCTATACCTCACCCTAACTCTAACCCCAATCCTAATTCTAACCATACCCCTTCATAAAACACTAACTCCTAACCGCTAACCCGAACACTAACCAAAACCCCTAATCACTAAGCCCTAACCTTAACGCTTAACCTTTACCTTAACCGTTAACCCTCACCCTAAATCTTAACACTGACCCTAACCTTAACCTTTAACTCTAAGCCTAACCCTTAACCCTACAGGAAGGAAGACCCTTAATGCTAATGGGATCCCTTATCCCTAACCCTAACACTACAGCTAAAAATAACCCTAACCTTGGATCCTTAAACCTAACCCCTAACACTTACTTTAACCCCAAACCCTAACCCTAATCCTAAGCATTAAACCTAACCCTATCTCTTAACCCGAACGCTAGCCCTTACCCTAACGCCTAGATCTAACCCTAAATCTAACCTACCGCCTAATCCTAACCTTAAACCCTAATGCTAACACTAACCCTGAACCCTAAACCTACCCGTAACCCTTAACACTAACCCTATCCGTGAACCTAAACCCTGACCCTAACCATTACCCTCACCCAAGCATTTAACCCTGACCCTAACCCTAATCCTTAATGCTAACCTTAACACTGAACCCTAACCCTAAGCCCAACACTTAACCGTAATCCTATCCCTTAACCCTAACCCTAACCCTAATGCTAACCCCTACACGTAACCCTAACCGTTACCAGTAAACCTAACCCACACCTCTAACACAAACCATAGCACATAACTCTAACCCTAAAACTAACCCTAACCCTAACCCTGAACCCTAACTCTTAACCTTATCCCTAAGCGTTAACTCTCACACTAACCTTTAATCCTAACCCTAATCCTAATCTTCAACCCTAAACCTAACACTTAACCCTAACCCTGTACCAAACCCTAACCCCTCATCTTAACCCTAACCGTAAACCTCAACCCTAAAAAAAAGTGTAACCGTTAAACCTAAGAGTAACCTTTCACCCTAACCCTAATCCCTAACCCTAAGCCCTCACACTAACACTAAACTTCATCCTTAACCCTAACCAGAATCCTAACCCTAAATCTAATTCTCAGACTTCTTGCTTTCTTAGAGTTTAGAAAGCCTGCAATCCTCCCATGCCATGCGTGAAAGGAGGCTCTACCCCTGTGTCCTGCATGAAACCCATGGGCCCATACCCAGAGTATGATAGAGTGGGTTTCCGGGTACAATCCCAGCCCCCTATGCTTCCCCCGCCCGCTAATTCAGACAGGGCCCGTGCGCTAAGCATAAACAATACCTTTAACAGATAACCCTAACCCTGAACATAACACCCAACCCTGTTCCTATTTCTCCCCTTAACACGTAAACCTCACCGTGCGCCTAACTTTAACCTCTTATCCTAACGTTAATGCATAACCCATTTCCTGAGAACAACCCCTATCCCATAATTCTAACCCTATCTCCTAGTCATTACTGTGACACCTAATCCCTAACCCTAATTCTAAACCGCTAACCCTAACCGTAACCGTACCTACAACCCAACACTGAGTGTAAACCTTACTTCTAACCCCAACGCTATGCCTAACAAAAACCCTAACCCTTGACCCTAACCCTTCACCCTAACCCCTAAGCCTTACACTAACCCTTAACCCTAATCCTAATCCTAACCATTAAACCTAACCCTAGCTCTTAAAGCTAACCCTAAACCTTACCCTCACGACTAGACCTAACCCTGACACTAACCTAACACCTAACCCTAACCAGAACCCCTAAAGCTAACCCTGAACCCTATCCCTGAACCCATCAGTAAACTTTAACCCTAAACCTAAGCCCAACCCGTAACCCTAATCCTATCCTTTTACCCTAAAACTAACCCCTAAACCTAACCCCTATACCTCACCCTAACTCTAACCGCAATCCTAATTCTAACCATACCCCTTCATAAAACACTAACTCCTAACCGCTAACCCGAACACTAACCAAAAACCCTAATCACTAATCCCTAACCCTAACGCTTAACCTTTACCCTAACCGTTAACCCTAACCCTAAATCTTAACACTTACCCTAACCTTAACCTTTAACTGTAAGCCTAACCCTTAACCCTACAGTAAGGAAGACCCTTAATGCTAATGGGATCCCTTCTCCCTAACCCTAACACTACAGCTAAAAATAACCCTAACCTTGGATCCTTAAACCTAACCCCTAACACTTACTTTAACCCCAAACCCTAACCCTAATCCTAAGCATTAAACCTAACCCTATCTCTTAACCCGAACGCTAGCCCTTACCCTAACGCCTACATCTAACCCTAAATCTAACCTACCGCCTAATCCTAACCTTAAGCCCTAATGCTAACACTAACCCTGAACCCTAAACCTACGCGTAACACTTACACTAACCCTATCCGTGAACCTTAACCCTGACCCTAACCATTACCCTTACCCAAGCATTTAACCCTGACCCTAACCCTAATCCTTAATGATAACCCTAACCCTAAGCCCAACACTTAACCCTAATCCTATCCCTTAACCCTAACTCTAACCCTAATGCTAACCCCTAAACGTAACCCTAACCGTGACCAGTAAACCTAACCCTAACCTCTAACACAAACTATAGCACATAACTCTAACCCTAAAACTAACCCTAACCCTAACCCTAACCCCTAACTCATAACCTTAACACTAAGCGTTAACTCTCACGCTAACCTTTAATCCTAACCCTAATCCTAATCTTCAACCCTAAACCTAACACTTAACCCTAACCCTGTACCAAACCCTAACCCCTCATCTTAACCCTAACCGTAAACCTCCACCCTAAACCAAAGTGTAACCGTTAAACCTAAGAGTAACCTTTAACTCTAACCCTAATCCCTAAACCTAAGCCCTCACCCTAACACTAAACTTCATCCTTAACCCTAACCAGAATCCTAACCCTAAATCTAATTCTCAGACTTCTTCCTTTCTTAGAGTTTAGAATGCCTGCAATCTTCTCATGCCATGCGTGAAAGGAGGCTCTACCACTGTATCCTGCATGAAACCCACGGGCCCATACCCAGAGTATGATAGAGTGGGTTCCCGGGTACATTCGCAGCCCCCTAAACTCCCCCCGCCCCCCTAATGCAGACAGGGCCCGTGCGCTAAGCATAAACAATACCTTTAACAGATAACCCTAACCCTGAACATAACACCCAACCCTGTTCCTATTTCTCCCCTTAACACGTAAACCTCACCGTGCGCCTAACTTTAACCTCTTATCCTAACGTTAATGCATAACCCATTTCCTGAGAACAACCCCTATCCCATAATTCTAACCCTATCTCCTAGTCATCACTGTGACACCTAATCCCTAACCCTAATTCTAAACCGCTAACCCTAACCGGAACCCTACCTACAACCCTAACACTGACAGTAACCGTAACTTCTAACCCCAACGCTATGCCTAACAAAAACCCTAACCCTTGACCCTAACCCTTCACCCTAACCCCTAAGCCTTACACCAACCCTTTACCCTAATCCTAATCCTAACCATTAAACCTAAACCTAGCTTTAAAGCTAACCCTAAATCTTACCCTGACGACTAGACCTAACCCTGACACTAACCTAACACCTAACCCTAACCAGAACCCCTAAAGCTAACCCTGAACCCTATCCCTAACCCTAGCAGTAAACTTTAACCCTAAACCTAAGCCCAACCCGTATCCCTAATCGTATCCTTTTACCCTAAAACTAACCCCTAAACCTAACCCCTATACCTCACCCTAACACTAACCCCAATCCTAATTCTAACCATACCCCTTCATAAAACACTAACTCCTAACCGCTAACCCTAACACTAACCAAAAACCCTAATCACTAATCCCTAACCCTAACGCTTAACCTTTACCCTAACCGTTAACCCTCACACTAAATCTTAACCCTGAACCTAACCTTAACCTTTAACTCTAAGCCTAACCCTTAACCCTACAGGAAGGAAGACCCTTAATGCTAATGGGATCCCTTATCCCTAAAACTAACACTACAGCTAAAAATAACCCTAACCTTGGATCCTTAAACCTAACCCCTAACACTTACTTTCACCCCAAAACCTAACCCTAATCCTAAGCATTAAACCTAACCCTATCTCTTAACCCTAACGCTAGCCCTTACCCTAACGCCTAGATCTAACCCTAAAACTAACCTACCGTCTAATCCTAACCTTCAGCACTAATGCTAACACTAACCCTGAACCCTAAACCTACCCGTAACCCTTAACACTAACCCTATCCGTGAACCTTAACCCTGACCCTAACCATTACCCGCACCCAAGCATTTAACCCTGACCCTAACACTAATCCTTAATGCTAACCCTAACACTAAACCCTAACCCTAAGCCCAACACTTAACCATAATCCTATCTCTTAACCCTAACCCTAACCCTAATGCTAACCCGTAAACGTAACCCTAACAGTGACCAGTAAACCTAACCCTAACCTCTAACACAAACCATAGCACATAACTCTAACCCTAAAACTCACCCTAACCCTAACCCTAACCCTAAACCCTAACTCTTAACCTTAACCCTAAGCGTTAACTCTCACGCTAACCTTTAAACCTAACCCTAATCCTAATCTTCAACCCTAAACCTAACACTTAACCCTAACCCTGTACCAAACCCTAACCCCTCATCTTAACCCTAACCGTAAACCTCAACCCTAAACCAAAGTGTAACCGTTAAACCTAAGAGTAACCTTTAACACTAACCCTATTCCCTAACCCTAAGCCCTCACCCTAACACTAAACTTCATCCTTAACCCTAACCAGAATCCTAACCATAAATCTAATTCTCAGACTTCTTGCTTTCTTAGAGTTTAGAAAGCCTGCAATCCTCCCATGCCATGCGTGAAAGGAGGCTCTACCACTGTGTCCTGCATGAAACCCACGGGCCCATACCCAGAGTATGATAGAGTGGGTTCCCGGGTACAATCCCGGCCCCCTAAACTCGCCCCGCCCGCCTAATGCAGACAGGGCCCGTGCGCTAAGCATAAACAATACCTTTAACAGATAACCCTAACCCTGAACATAACACCCAACCCTGTTCCTATTTCTCCCCTTAACACGTAAACCTCACCGTGCGCCTAACTTTAACCTCTTATCCTAACGTTAATGCATAACCCATTTCCTGAGAACAACCCCTATCCCATAATTCTAACCCTATCTCCTAGTCATCACTGTGACACCTAATCCCTAACCCTAATTCTAAACCGCTAACCCTAACCGTAACCCTACCTACAACCCTAACACTGACAGTAACCCTTACTTCTAACCCCAACGCTATGCCTAACAAAAACCCTAACCCTTGACCCTAACCCTTCATCCTAACCCCTAAGCCTTACCCTAACCCTTAACCCTAATCCTAATCGTAACCATTAAACCTAACCCTAGTTCTTAAAGCTAACCCTAAACCTTACCCTCACGACTAGACCTAACCCTGACACTAACCTAACACCTAACCCTAACCAGAACCCCTAAAGCTAACCCTGAACCCTATCCCTAACCCTAGCAGTAAACTTTAACCCTAAAACTAACCCCAACCCGTAACCCTAATCCTGTCCTTTTTCCCTAAAACTAACCCCTAAACCTAACCCCTATACCTCACCCTAACTCTAACCCCAATCCTAATTCTAACCATACCCCTTCATAAAACACTAACTCCTAACCGCTAACCCTAACACTAACCAAAAACCCTAATCACTAATCCCTAACCCTAACGCTTAACCTTTACCCTAACCGTTAACCCTCACCCTAAATCTTAACACTGACCCTAACCTTAACCTTTAACTCTAAGCCTAACCATTAACCCTACAGTAAGGATGACCCTTAATGCTAATGGGATCCCTTATCCCTAACCCTAACACTACAGCTAAAAATTACCCTAACCTTGGATCCTTAAACCTAACCCCTAACACTTACTTTAACCCCAAACCCTAACCCTAATCCTAAGCATTAAACCTAACCCTATCTCTTAACCCTAACGCTAGCCCTTACCCTAACGCCTAGATCTAACCCTAAATCTAACCTACCGCCTAATCCTAACCTTAAGTCCTAAAGCTAACACTAACCCTGAACCCTAAACCTACCCATAACCCTTAACACTAACCCTATCCGTGAACCTTAACCCTGACCCTAACCATTATCCGCACCCAAGCATTTAACCCTGATTTTTACCCTAATCCTTAATGATAAACCTAACACTAATCCCTAACCCTAAGCCCAACACTTAACCCTAATCCTATCGCTTAAACCTAACCCTAACCCTAATGCTACCCCCTAAACGTAACCCTAACCGTGACCAGTAAACCTAACCCTAACCTCTACCACAAACCATAGCACATAACTCTAACCCTAAAACTAACCCTAACCCTAACCCTAAACCCTAACTCTTAACCTTAACCCTAAGCGTTAACTCTCACGCTAACCTTTAATCCTAACCCTAATCCTAATCTTCAACCCTAAACCTAACACTTAACCCTAACCCTGTACCAAACCTTAACCCCTCATCTTAACCCTAACCGTAAACCTCAACCCTAAACCAAAGTGTAACCGTTAAACCTAAGAGTAACCTTTAACCCTAACCCTAATCCCTAACCCTAAGCCCTAACCCTAACACTAAACTTCATCCTTAACCCTAACCAGAATTCTAACCCTAAATCTAATTCTCAGACTTCTTGCTTTCTTAGAGTTTAGAAAGCCTGCAATCCTCCCATGCCATGCGTGAAAGGAGGCTCTACCACTGTGTCCTGCATGAAACCCACGGGCCCATACCCAGCGTATGATAGAGTGGGTTCCCGGGTACAATCCCAGCCCCCTAAACTCCCCCCGCCCGCCTAATGCAGACAGGGCCCGTGCGCTAAGCATAAACAATACCTTTAACAGATAACCCTAACCCTGAACATAACACCCAACCCTGTTCCTATTTCTCCCCTTAACACGTAAACCTCACCGTGCGCCTAACTTTAACCTCTTATCCTAACGTTAATGCAAAACCCATTTCCTGAGAACAAGCCAATCCCACAATTCTAACCCTATCTCCTAGTCATCACTGTGACACCTAATCCCTAACCCTATTTCTGAACCGCTAACCCTAACCGTAACCCTACCTACAACCCTAACACTGACAGTAACCCTTACTTCTAACCCCAACGCTATGCCTAACAAAAACCCTAACCCTTGACCCTAACCCTTCACCCTAACCCCTAAGCCTTACCCTAACCCTTAACCGTAATCCTAATCCTAACCATTAAACCTAACCCTAGCTCTTAAAGCTAACCCTAAACCTTACCCTCACGACTAGACCTAACCCTGACACTAACCTAACACCTAACCCTAACCAGAACCCCTAAAGCTAACCCTGAACCCTATCCCTAACCCCAGCAGTAAACTTTAACCCTAAACCTAAGCCCAACCCGTAACCCTAATCCTATCCTTTTACCCTATACCTAACCCGTAAACCTAACCCCTATACCTCACCCTAACTCTAACCCCAATCCTAATTCTAACCATACCCCTTCATAAAACACTAACTCCTAACCGCTAACCCTAACACTAACCAAAAACCCTAATCACTAATCCCTAACCCTAACGCTTAACCTTTACCCTAACCGTTAACCCTCACCCTAAATCTTAACACTGACCCTAACCTTAACCTTTAACTCTAAGCCTAACCCTTAACCCTACAGGAAGGAAGACCCTTAATGCTAATGGGATCCCTTATCCCTAACCCTAACACTACAGCTAAAAATAACCCTAACCTTGGATCCTTAAACCTAACCCCTAACACTTACTTTAACCCCAAACCCTAACCCTAATCCTAAGCATTAAACCTAACCCTATCTCTTAATCCTAATGCTAGCCCTTACCCTAACGCCTAGATCTAACCCTAAATCTAACCTACCGCCTAATCCTAACCTTAAGCCCTAATGCTAACACTAACCCTGAACCCTAAACCTACCCGTAACCCTTAACACTAACCCTATCCGTGAACCTAAACCCGGACCCTAACCATGACCCGCACCCAAGCATTTAACCCTGACCGTAACCCTAATACTTAATGCTAACCTTAACACTAAACCCTAACCCTAAGCCCAACACTTAACCCTAATCCTATCCCTTAACCCTAACCCTAACCCTAACCCTAATGCTAACCCCTAAACGTAACCCTAACCGTGACCAGTAAACCTAACCCTAACCTCTAACACAAACCATAGCACATAACTCTAACCCTAAAACTAACCCTAACCCTAACACTAACCCCTAACTCTTAACCTTAACACTAAGCGTTAACTCTCACGCTAACCTTTAATCCTAACCCTAATCCTAATCTTTAACCCTAAACCTAACACTTAACACTAACCCTGTACCAAACCGTAACCCCTCATCTTAACCCTAACCGTAAACCTCAACCCTAAACCAAAGTGTAACCATTAAACCTAAGAGTAACCTTTAACCCTAACCCTAATCCCTAACCCTAAGCCCTCAGCCTAACACTAAACTTCATACTTAACCCTAACCAGAATCCTAACCCTAAATCTAATTCTCAGACTTCTTGCTTTCTTAGAATTTAGAAAGCCTGCAATCCTCCCATGCCATGCGTGAAAGGAGGCTCTACCACTGTGTCCTGAATGAAACCCACGGGCCCATACCCAGCGTATGATAGAGTGGGTTCCCGGGTACAATCCCAGCCCCCTAAACTCCCCCCCCCGCCTAATGCAGACAGGGCCCGTGCGCTAAGCATAAACAATACCTTTAACAGATAACCCTAACCCTGAACATAACACCCAACCCTGTTCCTATTTCTCCCCTTAACACGTAAACCTCACCGTGCGCCTAACTTTAACCTCTTATCCTAACGTTAATGCATAACCCATTTCCTGAGAACAACCCCATCCCATAATTCTAACCCTATCTCCTAGTCATCACTGTGACACCTAATCCCTAACCCTAATTCTAAACCGCTAACCCTAACCGTAACCCTACCTACAACCCTAACACTGACAGTAACCCTTACTTCTAACCCCAACGCTATGCCTAACAAAAACCCTAACCCTTGACCCTAACCCTTCACCCTAACCCCTAAGCCTTACCCTAACCCTTAACCCTAATCCTAATCCTAACCATTAAACCTAACCCTAGTTCTTAAAGCTAACCCTAAACCTTACCCTCACGACTAGACCTAACCCTGACACTAACCTAACACCTAACCCTAACCAGAACCCCTAAAGCTAACCCTGAACCCTATCCCTAACCCCAGCAGTAAACTTTAACCCTAAACCGAAGCCCAACCCGTAACCCTAATCCTATCCTTTTACCCTAAAACTAACCCCAAAACCTAACCCCAACCCCTATACCTCACCCTAACTCTAACCCCAATCCTAATTCTAACCATACCCCTTCATAAAACACTAACTCCTAACCGCTAACCCTAACACTAACCAAAAACCCTAATCACTAATCCCTAACCCTAACGCTTAACCTTTACCCTAACCGTTAACCCTCACCCTAAATCTTAACACTGACCCTAACCTTAACCTTTAACTCTAAGCCTAACCCTTAACCCTACAGGAAGGAAGACCCTTAATGCTAATGGGATCCCTTATCCCTAACCCTAACACTACAGCTAAAAATAACCCTAACCTTGGATCCTTAAACCTAACCCCTAACACTTACTTTAACCCCAAACCCTAACCCTAATCCTAAGCATTAAACCTAACCCTATCTCTTAACCCTAACGCTAGCCCTTACCCTAACGCCTAGATCTAACCCTAAATCTAACCTACCGCCTAATCCTAACCTTAAGCCCTAATGCTAACACTAACCCTGAACCCTAAACCTACACGTAACCCTTAACACTAACCCTATCCGTGAACCTTAACCCTGACCCTAACCATTACCCGCACCCAAGCATTTAACCCTGACCCTAACCCTAATCCTTAATGCTAACCTTAACACTAAACCCTAACCCTAAGCCCAACACTTAACCCTAATCCTATCCCTTAACCCTAACCCTAACACTAACCCTAATGCTAACCCCTAAACGTAACCCTAACCGTGACCAGTAAACCTAACCCTAACCCCTAACACAAACCATAGAACATAACTCTAACCCTAAAACTAACCCTAACCCTAACCCTAACCCCTAACTCTTAACCTTAACACTAAGCGTTAACTCTCACGCTAACCTTTAATCCTAACCCTAATCCTAATCTTCAACCCTAAACCTAACACTTAACCCTAACCCTGTACCAAACCCTAACCCCTCATCTTAACCCTAACCGTAAACCTGAACCCTAAAACAAAATGTAACCGTTAAAGCTAAGAGTAATCTTTAACCCTAACCCTAATCCCTAACACTAAGCCCTCACCCTAACACTAAACTTCATCCTTAACCCTAACCAGAATCCTAACCCTAAATCTAATTCTCAGACTTCTTGCTTTCTTAGAGTTTAGAAAGCCTGCAATCCTCCCATGCCATGCGTGAAAGGAGGCTCTACCACTGTGTCCTGCATGAAACCCACGGGCCCATACCCAGAGTATGATAGAGTGGGTTCCCGGGTACAATCCCAGCCCCCTAAACTCCCCCCGCCCGCCTAATGCAGACAGGGCCCGTGCGCTAAGCATAAACAATACCTTTAACAGATAACCCAAACCCTGAACATAACACCCAACCCTGTTCCTATTTCTCCCCTTAACACGTAAACCTCACCGTGCGCCTAACTTTACCCTCTTATCCTAACGTTAATGCATAACACATTTCCTGAGAACAACTCCATCCCGTAATTCTAACCCTATCTCCTAGTCATCACTGAGACACCTAATCCCTAACCCTAATTCTAAACCGCTAACCCTAACCATAACCCTAAATACAACCCTAACACTGACAGTAACCCTTAATTCTAACCCCAACGCTATGCCTAACAAAAACCCTAACCCTTGACCCTAACCCTTCACCCTAAGCCCTATGCCTTACCCTAAACCCTAACCCTAATCCTAATCCTAACCATTAAACCTAACCCTAGCTCTTAAAGCTAACCCTAAACCTTACCCTCACGACTAGACCTAACCCTGACACTAACCTAACACCTAACCCTAACGAGAACCCCTAAAGCTAACCCTAAACCCTATCCCTAACCCTAGCAGTAAACTTTAACCCTAAACCTAAGCCCAACCCGTAACCCTAATCCTATCCTTTTACCCTAAAACTAACCCCTAAACCTAATCCCTATACCTCACCCTAACTCTAACCTCAATCCTAATTCTAACTATACCCCTTCATAAAACACTAACTCCTAACCGCTAACCCTAACACTAACCAAAAACCCTAATCACTAATCCCGAACCCTAACGCTTAACTTTGACCCTAACCGTTAACCCTCACCCTAAATCTTAACACTGACCCTAACCTTAACCTTTAACTCTAAGCCTAACCCTTAACCCTACAGGAAGGAAGACCCTTAATGCTAATGGGATCCCTTATCCCTAACCCTAACACTACAGCTAAAAATAACCCTAACCTTGGATCCTTAAACCTAACCCCTAACACTTACTTTAACCCCAAACCCTAACCCTAATCCTAAGCATTAAACCTAACCCTATCTCTTAACCCTAACGCTAGCCCTTACGCTAGCGCCTAGATCTAACCCTAAATCTAACCTACCGCCTAATCCTAACCTTAAGCCCTAAATCTAACACTAACCCTGAACCCTAAACCTACCCGTATCCCTTAACACTAAGCCTATCAGTGAACCTTAACCCTGACCCTAACCATTACCCGCACCGAAGCATTTAACCCTGACCCTAACCCTAATCCTTAATGCTAACCCTAACACTAAACCCTAATCCTAAGCCCAACACTTATCCCTAATCCTATCCCTTAACCCTAATCGTAACCCTAATGCTAACCCCTCAACGTAACCCTAACTGTGACCAGTAAACCTAACCCTAACCTCTAACACAAACCATAGCACATAACTCTAACCCTAAAACTAACACTAACCCTAAACCCTAACCCTTAACCTTAACCCTAAGCGTTAACTCTCACGATAACCTTTAATCCTAACTCTAATCCTAATCTTCAACACTAAACCTAACACTTAACCCTAACCCTGTACCAAAACCTAACCCCTCATCTTAACCCTAACCGTAAACCTCAACCCTAAACCAAAGTGTAACCGTTAAACCTAAGAGTAACCTTTAACCCTAACCCTAATCCCTAACCCTAAGCCCTCACCCTAACACTAAACTTCATCCTTAACCCTAACCATAATCCAACCCTAAATCTCATTTTCACACTTCTTACTTTCTTAAAGTTTAAAAAGCCTGCCATCCTCCAATGCTTGGGTGAAAGGAGGCTCTACCACTGCGTCCTGCATGAAACGCACGGGCCCATACCCAGAGTATGATAGAGTGGGTTCCCGGGTACAATCCCAGCCCCCTAAACTCCACTGGACCGCCTAATGCAGACAGGGCCCGTGCGCTAAGCATAAACAATACCTTTAACAGATAACCCTAACCCTGAACATAACACCCAACCCTGTTCCTATTTCTCCCCTTAACACGTAAACCTCACCGTGCGCCTAACTTTAACCTCTTATCCTAACGTTAATGCATAACCCATTTCCTGAGAACAACCCCTATCCCATAATTCTAACCTTATCTCCTAGTCATCACTGTGACACCTAATCCCTGACCCTAATTCTAAACCGCTAACCCTAACCGTAACCCTACCTACAACCCTAACACTGACAGTAACCCTTAATTCTAACCCCAACGCTATGCCTAACAAAATCCCTAACCCTTGACCCTAACCCTTCACCCTAAACCCTAAGCCTTACCCTAACCCTTAACCCTAATCCTAATCCTAACCATTAAACCTAACCCTAGCTCTTAAAGCTAACCCTAAACCTTACCCTCACGACTAGACCTAACCCTGACACTAACCTAACACCTAACCCTAACCAGAACCCCTAAAGCTAACCCTGAACCCTATCCCTAACCCTAGCAGTAAACTGTAACCCTAAACCTAAGCCCAACCCGTAACCCTAATCCTATCCTTTTACTCTAAAACTAACCCCTAAACCTAACCCCTATACCTCACCCTAACTCTAACCCCAACCTAATTCTAACCATACCCCTTCATAAAACACTAACTCCTAACCGCTAACCCTAACACTAACCAAAAACCCTAATCACTAATCCCTAACCCTAACGCTTAACCTTTACCCTAACCGTTAATCCTCACCCTAAATCTTAACACTGACCCTAACCTTAACCTTTAACTCTAAGCCTAACACTTAACCCTACAGTAAGGAAGACCCTTAATGCTAATGGGATCCCTTATGCCTAACCCTAACACTACAGCTAAAAATAACCCTAACCTTTGATCCTTAAATCTAACCCCTAACACTTACTTTAACCCCAAACCCTAACCCTAATCCTAAGCATTAAACCTAACCCTATCTCATAACCCTAACGCTAGCCCTTACCCTAACGCCTAGATCTAACCCTAAATCTAACCTACCGCCTAATCCTAAACTTAAGCCCTAATGCTAACTCTAACCCTGAACCCTGAACCTACCCGTAACCCTTAACACTAACCCTATCCGTGAACCTTAACCCTGACCCTAACCATTACCCGCATCCAAGCTTTTAACCCTGACCCTAACCCTAATCCTTAATGCTAACCCTAACACTAAACCCTAACCCTAAGCCCAACACTTATCCCTAATCCTATCCCTTAACCCTAACCCTAACCCTAATGCTACCCCCTAAACATAACCCTAACCGTGACCAGTAAACCTAACCCTAACCTCTAACACAAACCATAGCACATAACCCTAACCCTAACCCTAACCTCAACCCTAAACCAAAGTGTAACCGTTAAAACTAAGAGTAACCTTTAACCCTAACCCTAATCCCTAACCCTAAGCCCTCACCCTAACACTAAACTTCATCCTTAACCCTAACCAGAATCCTAACCCTAAATCTAATTCTCAGACTTCTTGCTTTCTTAGAGTTTAGAAAACCTGCAATCCTCCCATGCCATGCGTGAAAGGAGTCTCTACCACTGCGTCCTGCATGAAACGCACGGGCCCATACCCAGAGTATGATAGAGTGGGTTCCCGGGTACAATCCAAGCCCCCTAAACTCCACCCGCCCGCCCAATGAAGACAGGGCCCGTGCGCTAAGCATAAACAATACCTTTAACAGATAACCCTAACCCTGAACATAACACCCAACCCTGTTCCTATTTCTCCCCTTAACACGTAAACCTCACCGTGTGCCTAACTTTAACCTCTTATCTTAACGTTAATGCATAACCCATTTCCTGAGAACAAGCCCTATCCCATAATTCTAACCCTATCTCCTAGTCATCACTGTGACACCTAATCCCTAACCCTAATTCTAAACCGCTAACCCTAACCGTAACCCTACCTACAACCCTAACACTGACAGTAACCCTTACTTCTAACCCCAACGCTATGCCTAACAAAAACCCTAACCCTTGACCCTAACCCTTCACCCTAACCCCTAAGCCTTACCCTAACCCTTAACCCTAATCCTAATCCTAACCATTAAACCTAACCCTAGCTCTTAAAGCTAACCCTAAACCTTACCCTCACGACTAGACCTAACCCTGACACTAACCTAACACCTAACCCTAACCAGAACCCCTAAAGTTAACCCTGAACCCTATCCCTAACCCTAGCAGTAAACTTTAACCCTAAACCTAAGCCCAACCCGTAACCCTAATCCTATCCTTTTACCCTAAAACTAACCCCTAAACCTAACCCCTATACCTCACCCTAACTCTAACCCCAATCCTAAATCTAACCATACCCCTTCATAAAACACTAACTCCTAACCGCTAACCCTAACACTAACCAAAAACCCTAATCACTAATCCCTAACCCTAAGGCTTAACCTTTACCCTAACCATTAACCCTCACCCTAAATCTTAACACTGACCCTAACCTTAACCTTTAACTGTAAGCCTAACCCTTAACCCTACAGTAAGGAAGACCCTTAATGCTAATGGGATCCCTTATCCCTAACCCTAACACTACAGCTAAAAATAAACCTAACCTTTGATCCTTAAACCTAACCCCTAACACTTACTTTCACCCCAAACCCTAACCCTAATCCTAAGCATTAAACCTAACCCTATCTCTTAACCCTAACGCTAGCCCTTACCCTAACACCTAGATCTAACCCTAAATCTAACCTACCGCCTAATCCTAACCTTAAGCCCTAATGCTAACTCTAACCCTGAACCCTAAACCTACCCGTAACCCTTAACACTAACCCTATCCGTGAACCTTAACCCTGACCCTAACCATTACCCGCACCCAAGCATTTAACCCTGACCCTAACCCTAATCCTTAATGCTAACCCTAACACTAAACCCTAACCCTAAGCCCAACACTTATCCCTAATCCTATCCCTTAACCCTAACCCTAACCCTAACCCTAATGCTACCCCCTAAACGTAACCCTAACCGTGACCAGTAAACCTAACCCTAACCTCTAACACAAACCATACCACATAACTCTAACCCTAAAACTAACCCTAACCCTAACCCTAACCCTAAACCCTAACTCTTAACCTTAACACTAAGCGTTAACTCTCACGCTAACCTTTAATCCTAACCCTAATCCTAATCTTCAACCCTAAACCTAACACTTAACCCTAACTCTGTACCAAACCCTAACCCCTCATCTTAACCCTAACCGTAAACCTCAACCCTAAACCAAAGAGTAACCGTTAAACCTAAGAGTAACCTTTAACCCTAACCCTAATCCCTAACCCTAAGCCCTCACCCTAACACTAAACTTCATACTTAACCCTAACCATATTCCTAACCCTAAATCTAATTCTCAGACTTCTTGCTTTCTTAGAGTTTAGAAAGCCTGCAATCCTCCCATGCCATGCGTGAAAGGAGGCTCTACCACTGCGTACTGCATGATAGCCACGGGCTCATACCCAGAGTATGATAGAGTGGGTTCCCGGGTACAATCACAGCCCCCTAAACTCCCCCCGCCCGCCCAATGCAGACAGGGCCTGTGCGCTAAGCATAAACAATACCTTTAACAGATAACCCTAACCCTGAACATAACACCCAACCCTGTTCCTATTTCTCCCCTTAACACGTAAACCTCACCTTGCGCCTAACTTTAACCTCTTATCCTAACGTTAATGCATAACCCATTTCCTGAGAACAACCCCTATCCCATAATTCTAACCCTATCTCCTAGTCATCACTGTGACACCTAATCCCTAACCCTAATTCTAAACCGCTAACCCTAACCGTAACCCTACCTACAACCCTGACACTGACAGTAACCCTTACTTCTAACCCCAACGCTATGCCTAACAAAAACCCTAACCCTTGACCCTAACCCTTCACCCTAACCCCTAAGCCTTACCCTAACACTTAACCCTAATCCTAATCCTAACCATTAAACCTAACCCTAGCTCTTAAAGCTAACACTAAACCTTACCCTCACATCTAGACCTAACCCTGACACTAACCTAACACCTAATCCTTACCAGAACCCCTAAAGCTAACACTGAACCCTATCCCTAACCCTAGCAGTAAATTTTAACCCTAAACCTAAGCCCAACCCGTAACCCTAATCCTATCCTTTTACCCTAAAACTAACCCCTAATCCTAACCCCTATACCTCACTCTAACTCTAACCCCAGTCCTAATTCTAACCATACCCCTTCATAAAACACTAACTCCTAACCGCTAACCCTAACACTAACCAAAAACCCTAATCACTAATCCCTAACCCTAACGCTTAACCTTTACCCTAACCGTTAACCCTCACCCTAAATCTTAACACTGACCCTAACATTAACCTTTAACTCTAAGCCAAACCCTTAACCCTACAGTAAGGAAGACCCTTAATGCTAATGGGATCCCTTATCCCTAACCCTAACACTACAGCTAAAAATAACCCTAACCTTGGATCCTTAAACCTAACCCCTAACACTTACTTTCACCCCAAACCCTAACCCTAATCCTAAGCATTAAACCTAACCCTATCTCTTAACCCTAACGCTAGCCCTTACCCTAAGGCCTAGATCTAACCCTAAATCTAACGTACCTCCTAATCCTAACCTTAAGCCCTAATGCTAGCTCTAACCGTGAACCCTAAACCTACCCGTAACCCTTAACACTAACCCTATCCGTGAACCTTAACCATGACCCTAACCATTACCCGCACCCAAGCATTTAACCCTGACCCTAACCCTAATCCTTAATGCTAACCCTAACACTAAACCCTAACCCTAAACCCAACACTTATCCCTAATCCTATCCCTTAACCCTAACCCTAACCCTAACCCTAATGCTACCCCCTAAACGTAACCCTAACCGTGACCAGTAAACCTAACCCTACCTCTAACACAAACCATACCACATAACTCTAACCCTAAAACTAACCCTAACCCTAACCCTAACCCTAAACCCTAACTCTTAACCTTAACACTAAGCGTTAACTCTCACGCTAACCTTTAATCCTAACCCTAATCCTAATCTTCAACCCTAAACCTAACACTTAACCCTAACTCTGTACCAAACCCTAACCCCTCATCTTAACCCTAACCGTAAACCTCAACCCTAAACCAAAGTGTAACCGTTAAACCTAAGAGTAACCTTTAACCCTAACCCTAATCCCTAACCCTAAGCCCTCACCCTAACACTAAACTTCATACTTAACCCTAACCATATTCCTAATCCTAAATCTAATTCACAGACTTCTTGCTTTCTTAGAGTTTAGAAAGCCTGCAATCCTCCCATGCCATGCGTGAAAGGAGGCTCTACCACTGCGTCCTGCATGATAGCCACGGGCTCATACCCAGAGTATGATAGAGTGGGTTCCCGGGTACAATCACAGCCCCCTAAACTCCCCCCGCCCGCCCAATGCAGACAGGGCCTGTGCGCTAAGCATAAACAATACCTTTAACAGATAACCCTAACCCTGAGCATAACACCCAACCCTGTTCCTATTTCTCCCCTTAACACGTAAACCTCACCTTGCGCCTAACTTTAACCTCTTATCCTAACGTTAATGCATAACCCATTTCCTGAGAACAACCCCTATCCCATAATTCTAACCCTATCTCCTAGTGATCACTGTGACACCTAATCCCTAACCCTAATTCTAAACCGCTAACCCTAACCGTAACCCTACCTACAACCCTGACACTGACAGTAACCCTTACTTCTAACCCCAACGCTATGCCTAACAAAAACCCTAACCCTTGACCCTAACCCTTCACCCTAACCCCTAAGCCTTACCCTAACACTTAACCCTAATCCTAATCCTAACCATTAAACCGAACCCTAGCTCTTAAAGCTAACACTAAACCTTACCCTCACATCTAGACCTAACGCTGACACTAAACTGACACCTAATCCTAACCAGAACCCCTAAAGCTAACACTGAACCCTATCCCTAACCCTAGCACTAAATTTTAACCCTAAACCTAAGCCCAACCCGTAACCCTAATCCTATCCTTTTACCCTAAAACTAACCCCTAATCCTAACCCCTATACCTCACTCTAACTCTAACCCCAGTCCTAATTCTAACCATACCCCTTCATAAAACACTAACTCCTAACCGCTAACCCTAACACTAACCAAAAACCCTAATCACTAATCCCTAACCCTAACGCTTAACCTTTACCCTAACCGTTAACCCTCACCCTAAATCTTAACACTGACCCTAACCTTAACCTTTAACTCTAAGCCAAACCCTTAACCCTACAGTAAGGAAGACCCTTAATGCTAATGGGATCCCTTATCCCTAACCCTAACACTACAGCTAAAAATAACCCTAACCTTGGATCCTTAAACCTAACCCCTAACACTTACTTTCACCCCAAACCCTAACCCTAATCCTAAGCATTAAACCTAACCCTATCTCTTAACCCTAACGCTAGCCCTTACCCTAACGCCTAGATCTAACCCTAAATCTAACGTACCTCGTAATCCTAACCTTAAGCCCTAATGCTAGCTCTAACAGTGAACCCTAAATCTACCCGTAACCCTTAACACTAACCCTATCCGTGAACCTTAACCATGACCCTAACCATTACCCGCACCCAAGCATTTAACCCTGACCCTAACCCTAATCCTTAATGCTAACCCTAACACTAAACCTAACCCTAAACCCAACACTTATCCCTAATCCTATCCCTTAACCCTAACCCTAACCCTAACCCTAATGCTAACCCCTAAACGTAACCCTAACCGTGACCAGTAAACCTAACCCTACCTCTAACACAAACCATACCACATAACTCTAACCCTAAAACTAACCCTAACCCTAACCCTAACCCTAAACCCTAACTCTTAACCTTAACCCTAAGCGTTAACTCTCACGCTAACCTTTAATCCTAACTCTAATCCTAATCTTCAACCCTAAACCTAACACTTAACCCTAACTCTGTACCAAACCCTAACCCCTCATCTTAACCCTAACCGTAAACCTCAACCCTAAACCAAAGTGTAACCGTTAAACCTAAGAGTAACCTTTAACCCTAACCCTAATCCCTAACCCTAAGCCCTCACCCTAACACTAAACTTCATCCTTAACCCTAACCATATTCCTAACCCTAAATCTAATTCTCAGACTTCTTGCTTTCTTAGAGTTTAGAAAGCCTGCAATCCTCCCATGCCATGCGTGAAAGGAGGCTCTACCACTGCGTCCTGCATGATAGCCACGGGCTCATACCCAGAGTATGATAGAGTGGGTTCCCGGGTACAATCACAGCCCCCTAAACTCCCCCCGCCCGCCCAATGCAGACAGGGCCTGTGCGCTAAGCATAAACAATACCTTTAACAGATAACCCTAACCCTGAACATAACACCCAACCCTGTTCCTATTTCTGCCCTTAACACGTAAACCTCACCTTGCGCCTAACTTTAACCTCTTATCCTAACGTTAATGCATAACCCATTTCCTGAGAACAACCCCTATCCCATAATTCTAACCCTATCTCCTAGTCATCACTGTGACACCTAATCCCTAACCCTAATTCTAAACCGCTAACCCTAACCGTAACCCTACCTACAACCCTGACACTGACAGTAACCCTTACTTCTAACCCCAACGCTATGCCTAACAAAAACCCTAACCCTTGACACTAACCCTTCACCCTAACCCCTAAGCCTTACCCTAACACTTAACCCTAATCCTAATCCTAACCATTAAACCTAACCCTAGCTCTTAAAGCTAAACCTAAACCTTACCCTCACATCTAGACCTAACCCTGACACTAACCTAACACCTAATCCTAACCAGAACCCCTAAAGCTAACACTGAACCCTATCCCTAACCCTAGCAGTAAATTTTAACCCTAAACCTAAGCCCACCCGTAACCCTAATCCTATCCTTTTACCCTAAAACTAACCCCTAATCCTAACCCCTATACCTCACTCTAACTCTAACCCCAGTCCTAATTCTAACCATACCCCTTCATAAAACACTAACTCCTAACCGCTAACCCTAACACTAACCAAAAACCCTAATCACTAATCCCTAACCCTAACGCTTAACCTTTACCCTAACCGTTAACCCTCACCCTAAATCTTAACACTGACCCTAACCTTAACCTTTAACTCTAAGCCAAACCCTTAACCCTACAGTAAGGAAGACCCTTAATGCTAATGGGATCCCTTATCCCTAACCCTAACACTACAGCTAAAAATAACCCTAACCTTGGATCCTTAAACCTAACCCCTAACACTTACTTTCACCCCAAACCCTAACCCTAATCCTAAGCATTAAACCTAACCCTATCTCTTAACCCGAACGCTAGCCCTTACCCTAAGGCCTAGATCTAACCCTAAATCTAACGTACCTCCTAATCCTAACCTTAAGCCCTAATGCTAGCTCTAACCGTGAACCCTAAACCTACCCGTAACCCTTAACACTAACCCTATCCGTGAACCTTAACCATGACCCTAACCATTACCCGCACCCAAGCATTTAACCCTGACCCTAACCCTAATCCTTAATGCTAACCCTAACACTAAACCCTAACCCTAAGCCCAACACTTATCGCTAATCCTATCCCTTAACCCTAACGCTAAGCCTATCCCTAATGCTACCCCCTAAACGTAACCCTAACCGTGACCAGTAAACCTAACCCTAACCTCTAACACAAACCATAGCACATAACTCTAACCCTAAAACTAACACTAACCCTAAACCCTAACCCTTAACCTTAACCCTAATCGTTAACTCTCACGATAACCTTTAATCCTAACTCTAATCCTAATCTTCAACACTAAACCTAACACTTAACCCTAACCCTGTACCAAAACCTAACCCCTCATCTTAACCCTAACCGTAAACCTCAACCCTAAACCAAAGTGTAACCGTTAAACCTAAGAGTAACCTTTAACCCTAACCCTAATCCCTAACCCTAAGCCCTCACCCTAACACTAAACTTCATCCTTAACCCTAACCATAATCCAACCCTAAATCTCATTTTCACACTTCTTACTTTCTTAAAGTTTAAAAAGCCTGCCATCCTCCCATGCTTGGGTGAAAGGAGGCTCTACCACTGTGTCCTGCATGAATCCCACGGGCCCATACCCAGAGTATGATAGAGTGGGTTCCCGGGTACAATCCCAGCCCCCTAAACTCCACTGGACCGCCTAATGCAGACAGGGCCCGTGCGCTAAGCATAAACAATACCTTTAACAGATAACCCTAACCCTGAACATAACACCCAACCCTGTTCCTATTTCTCCCCTTAACACGTAAACCTCCCCGTGCGCCTAACTTTAACCTCTTATCCTAACGTTAATGCATAACCCATTTCCTGAGAACAACCCCTATCCCATAATTCTAACCTTATCTCCTAGTCATCACTGTGACACCTAATCCCTGACCCTAATTCTAAACCGCTAACCCTAACCGTAACCCTACCTACAACCCTAACACTGACAGTAACCCTTACTTCTAACCCCAACGCTATGCCTAACAAAATCCCTAACCCTTGACCCTAACCCTTCACCCTAAACCCTAAGCCTTACCCTAACCCTTAACCCGAATCCTAATCCTAACCATTAAACCTAACCCTAGCTCTTAAAGCTAACACTAAACCTTACCCTCACGACTAGACCTAACCCTGACACTAACCTAACACCTAACCCTAACCAGAACCCCTAAAGCTAACCCTGAACCCTATCCCTAACCCTAGCAGTAAACTGTAACCCTAAACCTAAGCCCAACCCGTAACCCTAATCCTATCCTTTTACTCTAAAACTAACCCCTAAACCTAACCCCTATACCTCACCCTAACTCAAACCCCAATCCTAATTCTAACCATACCCCTTCATAAAACACTAACTCCTAACCGCTAACCCTAACACTAACCAAAAACCCTAATCACTAATCCCTAACCCTAACGCTTAACCTTTACCCTAACCGTTAACCCTCACCCTAAATCTTAACACTGACCCTAACCTTAACCTTTAACTCTAAGCCTAACACTTAACCCTACAGTAAGGAAGACCCTTAATGCTAATGGGATCCCTTATGCCTAACCCTAACACTACAGCTAAAAATAACCCTAACCTTTGATCCTTAAATCTAACCCCTAACACTTACTTTAACCCCAAACCCTAACCCTAATCCTAAGCATTAAACCTAACCCTATCTCATAACCCTAACGCTAGCCCTTACCATAACGCCTAGATCTAACCCTAAATCTAACCTACCGCCTAATCCTAAACTTAAGCCCTAATGCTAACTCTAACCCTGAACCCTGAACCTACCCGTAACCCTTAACAGTAACCCTATCCGTGAACCTTAACCCTGACCCTAACCATTACCCGCACCCAAGCATTTAACCCTGACCCTACCCCTAGTCCATAATGATAACTCTAACACTAAACCCTAACCCTAAGCCCAACACTTAACCCTAATCCTATCCCTTCACCCTAACCCTAATGCTAACCCCTAAACGTAAACCTAACCGTCACCAGTAATCCTAACCCTAACCTCTAACACAAACCATAGCACATAACTCTAACCCTAAAACTAACCCTAACCCTATCCCTAACCCTAAACCTTAACTCTTAACCTTAACCCTAAGCGTTAACTCTCACGCTAACCTTTAATCCTAACCCTAATCCTAATCTTCAACCCTAAACCTAACACTTAACCCTAACCCTGTACCTAACCCTAACCCCTCATCTTAACCCTAACCGTAAACCTCAACCCTAAACCAAAGTATAACCGCTAAACTTAAGAGTAACCTTTAACCATAACCCTAATCCCTAACCCTAAGCCCTCACCCTAACACTAAACTTCATCCTTAACCCTAACCAGAATCCTAACCCTAAATCTAATTCTCAGACTTCTTGCTTTCTTAGAGTTTAGAAAGCCTGCAATCCTCCCATGCCATGCGTCAAAGAAGGCTCTACCACTGTGTCCTGCATGAAACCCACGGGCCCATACCCAGAGTATGATAGAGTGGGTTCCCGGGTACAATCCCAGCCCCCTAAACTCCCCCCGCCCGCCTAATGCAGACAGGGCCCGTGCGCTAAGCATAAACAATACCTTTAACAGATAACCCTAACCCTGAACATAACACCCAACCCTGTTCCTATTTCTCCCCTTAACACGTAAACCTCACCGTGCGCCTAACTTTAACCTCTTATCCTAACGTTAATGCATAACCCATTTCCTGAGAACAACCCCTATCCCATAATTCTAACCCTATCTCCTAGTCATCACTGTGACACCTAATCCCTAACCCTAATTCTAAAGCGCTAACCCTAACCGTAACCCTACCTACAACCCTAACACTGACAGTAACCCTTACTTCTAACCCCAACGCTATGCCTAACAAAAACCCTAACCCTTGACCCTAACCCTTCACCCTAACCCCTAAGCCTTACCCTAACCCTTAACCCTAATCCTAATCCTAACCATTAAACCTAACCGTAGCTCTTAAAGCTAACCCTAAACCTTACCCTCACGACTAGACCTAACCCTGACACTAACCTAACACCTAACCCTAACCAGAACCCCTAAAGCTAACCCTGAACCCTATCCCTAACCCTAGCAGTAAACTTTAACCCTAAACCTAAGCCCAACCCGTAACCCTAATCCTATCCTTTTACCCTAAAACTACCCCCTAAACCTAACCCCTATACCTCACCCTAACTCTAACCCCAATCCTAATTCTAACCATACCCCTTCATAAAACACTAACTCCTAACCGCTAACCCTAACACTAACCAAAAACCCTAATCACTAATCCCTAACCCTAATGCTTAACCTTTACCCTAACCGTTAACCCTCACCCTAAATCTTCACACTGACCCTAACCTTAACCTTTAACTCTAAGCCTAACACTTAACCCTACAGGAAGGAAGACCCTTAATGCTAATGGGATCCCTTCTCCCTAACCCTAACACTACAGCTAAAAATAACCCTAACCTTGGATCCTTAAACCTAAGCCCTAACACTTACTTTAACCCCTAACCCTAACCCTAATCCTAAGCATTAAACCTAACCCTACCTCTTAAACCTAACGCTAGCCCTTACCCTAACGCCTAGATCTAACCCTAAATCTAACCTACCGCCTAATCCTAACCTTAAGCCCTAATGCTAACTCTAACCCTGAACCCTAAACCTACTCGTAACCCTTAACACTAACCCTATCCGTGAACCTTAACCCTGACCCTAACCATTACCCGCACCCAAGCATTTAACCCTGACCCTACCCCTAGTCCATAATGATAACTCTAACACTAAACCCTAACCCTAAGCCCAACACTTAACCCTAATCCTATCCCTTCACCCTAACCCTAATGCTAACCCCTAAACGTAAACCTAACCGTCACCAGTAATCCTAACCCTAACCTCTAACACAAACCATAGCACATAACTCTAACCCTAAAACTAACCCTAACCCTAACCCTAACCCTAAACCTTAACTCTTAACCTTAACCCTAAGCGTTAACTCTCACGCTAACCTTTAATCCTAACCCTAATCCTAATCTTCAACCCTAAACCTAACACTTAAGCCTAACCCTGTACCTAACCCTAACCCCTCATCTTAACCCTAACCGTAAACCTCAACCCTAAACCAGAGAGTAACCGTTAAACCTAAGAGTAACCTTTAACCCTAACCCTAATCCCTAACCCTAAGCCCTCACCCTAACACTAAACTTCATCCTTAACCCTAACAAGAATCCTAACCCTAAATCTAATTCTCAGACTTCTTGCTTTCTTAGAGTTTAGAAAGCCTGCAATCCTCCCATGCCATGCGTGAAAGGAGGCTCTACCACTGTGTCCTGCATGAAACCCACGGGTCCACACCCAGAGTATGATAGAGTGGGTTCCCGGGTACAATCCCAGCCCCCTAAATTCCCCCGGCCCACCTAATGCAGACAGGGCCCGTGCGCTAAGCATAAACAATACCTTTAACAGATAACCCTAACCCCGAACATAACACCCAACCCTGTTCCTATTTCTCCCCTTAACACGTAAATCTCACCGTGCGCCTTACTTTAACCTCTTATCCTAACGTTAATGCATAACCCATTTCCTGAGAACAACCCCTATCCCATAATTCTAACGCTATATCCTAGTCATCACTGTGACACCTAATCCCTAACCCTAATTCCAAACCGCTAACCCTAACTGTAACCCTACCTACAACCCTAACACTGACAGTAACACTTACTTCTAACCCCAACGCTATGCCTAACAAAAACCCTAACCCTTCACCCTAACCCCTAAGCCTTACCCTAACCCTTAACCCTAATCCTAATCCTAACCATTAAACCTAACCCTAGCTCTTAAAGCTAACCCTAAACCTTACCCTCACGACTAGACCTAACCCTGACACTAACCTAACACTTAACCCTAACCAGAACCCCTAAAGCTAACCCTGAACCCTATGCCTAACCCTAGCAGTAAACTTTAACCCTAAACCTAAGCCCAACCCGTAACCCTAATCCTATCCTTTTACCCTAAAACTAACCCCTAAACCTAACCCCTATACCTCACCCTAACTCTAACCCCAATCCTAATTCTAACCATACCCCTTCATAAAACACTAACTCCTAACCGCTAACCTTAACACTAACCAAAAACCCTAATCACTAATCCCTAACCCTAACGCTTAACCTTTACCCTAACTGTTAAACCACATCCTAAATCTTAACACTGACCCTAACCTTAACCTTTAACTCTAAGCCTAACCCTTAACCCTACAGTAAGGAAGACCCTTAATGCTAATGGGATTCCTTATCCCTAACCCTAACACTACAGCTAAAAATAACCCTAACCTTTGATCCTTAAAAAAACCCCTAACACTTACTTTAACCCCAAACCCTAACCCTAATCCTAAGCATTAAACCTAACCCTATCTCTTAACCCTAACGCTAGCCCTTACCCTAACGCCTAGATCTAACCCTAAATATAACCTACCGCCTAATCCTAACCTTAAGCCCTAATGCTAACTCTAACCCTGAACCCTAAACCTACCCATAACCCTTAACGCTAACCCTATGCGTGAACCTTAACCCTGACCCTAACCATTACCCGCACCCAAGCATTTAACCCTGACCCTAACCCTAATCCTTAATGATAACCCTAACACTAAACCCTAACCCTAATTCCAACACTTAACCCTAATCCTATCCCTTAACCCTAACCCTAACCCTAACCCTAATGCTACCCCCTAAACGTAACCCTAACCGTGACCAGTAAACCTAAACCTAACCTCTAACACAAACCATAGCACATAACTCTAACCCTAAAACTAACCCTAACCCTAAACCTAACCCTAAACCCTAACTCTTAACCTTAACACTAAGCCTTAACTCTCACCCTAACCTTTAATCCTAACCCTAATCCTAATCTTCAACCCTAAACCTAACACTTAACCCTAACCCTGTACCAAACCCTAACCCCTCATCTTAACCCTAACCGTAAACCTCAACCCTAAATCAAAGTGTAACCGTTAAACCTAAGAGTAACCTTTAACCCTAACGCTAAGCCCTAACCCTAAGCCCTTATCCTAACACTAAACTTCATCCTTAACCCTAACCATAATCCTAACCCTAAATCTAATTCTCAGACTTCTTGCTTTCCTATAGTTTAGAAAGCCTGCAATCCTCCCATGCCATGCGTGAAAGGAGGCTCTACCACTGTGTCCTGCATGAAACCCACGGGCCCATACCCAGAGTATGATAGAGTGGGTTCCCGGGTACAACCCCAGCCCCCTAAACTCCCCCCGCCCGCCTAATGCAGACAGGGCCCATGCGCTAAGCATAAACAATACCTTTAACAGATAACCCTAACCCTGAACATAACACCCAACCCTGTTCCTATTTCTCCCCTTAAAACGTAAACCTCCCCGTGCGCCTAACTTTAACCTCTTATCCTAACGTTAATGCATAACCCATTTCCTGAGAACAACCCCTATCCCATAATTCTAACCCTATCTCTAGTCATCACTGTGACACCTAATCCCTATCCCTAATTCTAAACCGCTAACCCTAACTGTAACCCTACCTACAACCCTAACACTGACAGTAACCCTTACTTCTAACCCCAACGCTATGCCTAACAAAAACCCTAACCCTTGACCCTAACCCTTCACCCTAACCCCTAAGCCTTACCCTAACCCTTAACCCTAATCCTAATCCTAACCATTAAACCTAACCCTAGCTTTTAAAGCTAACTCTAAACCTTACCCTCACGACTAGACCTAACCCTGACACTAACCTAACACCTAACACTAAACAGAACCCCTAAAGCTAACCCTGAACCCTAACCCTAACCCTAGCAGTAAACTTTAACCCTAAACCTAAGCCCAACCCGTAACCCTAATCCTATCCTTTTACCCTAAAACTAACCCCTAAACCTAACCCCTATACCTCATCCTAACTCTAATCCCAATCCTAATTCTAACCATACCCCTTCATAAAACACTAATTCCTAACCGCTAACCCTAACACTAATCAAAAACCCTTATCACTAATCCCTAACCCTAACGCTTAACCTTTACCCTAACCGTTAACCCTCACCCTAAATCTTAACACTGACCCTAACCTTAACCTTTAACTCTAAGCCTAACCCTTAACCCTACAGTAAGGAAGACCCTTAATGCTAATGGGATCCCTTATCCCTCACCCTAACACTACAGCTAAAAATAACCCTAACCTTGGATTCTTAAACCTAACCCCTAACACTTACTTTCACCCCAAACCCTAACCCTAATCCTAAGCATTAAACCTAACCCTATCTCTTAACCCTAACGCTAGCCCTTACCCTAACGCCTAGAACTCACCCTAAATCTAACCTACCGCCTAATCCTAACCTTAAGCCCTAATGCTAACACTAACCCTGAACCCTAAACCTACCCGTAACCCTTAACACTAACCCTATCCGTGAACCTAACCCTGACCCTAACCATTACCCGCACCCAAGCATTTAAACCTGACCCTAACCCTAATCCTTAATGCTAACCCTAACACTAAACTGTAATCCTAAGCCCAACACTTATCCCTAATCCTATCCCTTATCCCTAACCCTAAGCCTAATGCTACCCCCTAAACGTAACCCTAACCGTGACCGGTAAACCTAACCCTAACCTCTAACACAAACCATAGCACATAACTCTAACCCTAAAACTAACCCTAACCCTAACCTTAACCCCTAACACTTAACCTTAACCCTAAGCGTTAACTCTCACGCTAACCTTTAATCCTAACCCTAATCCTAATCTTCAACCCTAAACCTAACACTTAACCCTAACCCTGTACCAAACCCTAACCCCTCATCTTAACCCTAACCGTAAACCTCAACCCTAAACCAGAGAGTAACCGTTAAACCTAAGAGTAACCTTTAACCCTAACCCTAATCCCTAACCCTAAGCCCTCACCCTAACACTAAACTTCATCCTTAACCCTAACAAGAATGCTAACCCTAAATCTAATTCTCAGACTTCTTGCTTTCTTAGAGTTTAGAAAGCCTGCAATCCTCCCATGCCATGCGTGAAAGGAGGCTCTACCACTGTGTCCTGCATGAAACCCACGGGCCCACACCCAGAGTATGATAGAGTGGGTTCCCGGGTACAATCCCAGCCCCCTAAATTCCCCCGGCCCACCTAATGCAGACAGGGCCCGGGCGCTAAGCATAAACAATACCTTTAACAGATAACCCTAACCCCGAACAAAACACCCAACCCTGTTCCTATTTCTCCCCTTAACACGTAAATCTCACCGTGCGCCTTACTTTAACCTCTTATCCTAACGTTAATGCATAACCCATTTCCTGAGAACAACCCCTATCCCATAATTCTAACCCTATATCCTAGTCATCACTGTGACACCTAATCCCTAACCCTAATTCTAAACCGCTAACCCTAACCGTAACCTTACCAACAACCCTAACACTAACAGTAACCCTTACTTCTAACCTGAACGCTATGCCTAACAAAAACCCTAACCCTTGACCCTAACCCTTCACCCTAACCCCTAAGCCTTACCCTAACCCTTAACCCGAATCCTAATCCTAACCATTAAACCTAACCCTAGCTCTTAAAGCTAACCCTAAACCTTACCCTCACGACTAGACCTAACCCTGACACTAACCTAACACCTAACCCTAACCAGAACCCCTAAAGCTAACCCTGAACCCTATCCCTAACCCTAGCAGTAAACTTTAACTCTAAACCTAAGCTCAACCCGTAACCCTAATCCTATCCTTTTACCCTAAAACTGACCCCTAAACCTAACCCCTATACCTCACCCTAACTCTAACCCCAATCCTAATTCTAACCATACCCCTTCATAAAACACTAACTCCTAACCGCTAACCCTAACACTAACCAAAAACCCTAATCACTAATCCCTAACCCTAACGCT
Source organism: Eulemur rufifrons (assembly GCF_041146395.1). Lineage (NCBI taxonomy): Eukaryota > Metazoa > Chordata > Mammalia > Primates > Lemuridae > Eulemur > Eulemur rufifrons. Next base: position 6,019 of record NW_027183149.1, on the reverse strand, counting down.
TAAACTTTACCCTAACCGTTAACCCTCACCCTAAATCTTAACACTGACCCTAAACTTAACCTTCAACTCTAAGCCTAACCCTTAACCCTACAGTAAGGAAGACCCTTAATGCTGATGGGATCCCTTATCCCTAACCTTAACACTACAGCTAAAAATAACCCTAACCTTGGATCCTTAAACCTAACCCCTAACACTTACTTTAACCCCAAACCCTAACCCTAATCCTAAGCATTAAACCTAACCCTATCTCTTAACCCTAACGCTAGCCCTTACCCTAACGCCTAGATCTTACCCTAAATCTAACCTACCGCCTAATCCTAACCTTAAGGCCTAATGCTAACACTAACCCTGAACCCTAAACCTACCTGTAACCATTAACACTAACCCTATCCGTGAACCTTAACCCTGACCCTAACCATTACCCGCACCCAAGCATTTAACCCTGACCCTAACCCTAATCCTCAATGCTAACCCTAACACTAAACCCTAACCCTAAGCCCAACACTTATCCCTAATCCTATCCCTTAACCCTAACCCTAACCCTAATGCTACCCCCAAAACGTAACCCTAACCGTGACCAGTAAACCTAACCCTAACCTCTAACACAAACCATAGCACATAACTCTAACCCTAAAACTAACCCTAACCCTAACCCTAACCCTAAACCCTAACTCTTAACCTTAACCCTAAGCGTTAACTCTCACGCTAACCTTTAATCCTAACCCTAATCCTAATCTTCAACCCTAAACCTAACACTTAACCCTAACCCTGTACCAAACCCTAACCCCTCATCTTAACCCTAACCGTAAACCTCAACCCTAAACCAAAGTGTAACCGTTAAACCTAAGAGTAACCTTTAACCCTAACCCTAATCCCTAACCCTAAGCCCTCACCCTAACACTAAACTTCATCCTTAACCCTAACAAGAATCCTAACCCTAAATCTAATTCTCAGACTTCTTGCTTTCTTAGAGTTTAGAAAGCCTGCAATCCTCCCATGCCATGCGTGAAAGGAGGCTCTACCACTGTGTCCTGCATGAAACTCACGGGCCCATACCCAGAGTATGATAGAGTGGGTTCCCGGGTACAAGCCCAGCCCCCTAACTCCCCCCGCTGCCTAATGCAGACAGGGCCCATGCACTAAGCATAAACAATACCTTTAACAGATAACCCTAACCCTGAACATAGCACCCAACCCTGTTCCTATTTCTCCCCTTAACACGTAAACCTCACCGTGCGCCTAACTTTAACCTCTTATCCTAACGTTAATGCATAACCCATTTCCTGAGAACAACCCCTATCCCATAATTCTAACGCTATATCCTAGTCATCACTGTGACACCTAATCCCTAACCCTAATTCAAAACCGCTAACCCTAACTATAACCCTACCTACAACCCTAACACTGACAGTAACCCTTACTTCTAACCCCAACGCTATGCCTAACAAAAACCCTAACCCTTCACCCTAACCCCTAAGCCTTACCCTAACCCTTAACCCTAATCGTAATCCTAACCATTAAACCTAACCCTAGCTCTTAAAGCTAACCCTAAACCTTACCCTCACGACTAGACCTAACCCTGACACTAACCTAACACTTAACCCTAACCAGAACCCCTAAAGCTAACCCTGAACCCTATGCCTAACCCTAGCAGTAAACTTTAACCCTAAACCTAAGCCCAACCCGTAACCCTAATCCTATCCTTTTACCCTAAAACTAACCCCTAAACCTAACCCCTATACCTCACCCTAACTCTAACCCCAATCCTAATTCTAACCATACCCCTTCATAAAACACTAACTCCTAACTGCTAACCTTAACACTAACCAAAAACCCTAATCACTAATCCCTAACCCTAACGCTCAACCTTTACCCTAACTGTTAAACCTCATCCTAAATCTTAACACTGACCCTAACCTTAACCTTTAACTCTAAGCCTAACCCTTAACCCTACAGTAAGGAAGACCCTTAATGCTAATGGGATCCCTTATCCCTAACCCTAACACTACAGCTAAAAATAACCCTAACCTTGGATCCTTAAACCTAACCCCTAACACTTACTTTCACCCCAAACCCTAACCCTAATCCTAAGCATTAAACCTAACCCTATCTCTTAACCCTAACGCTAGCCCTTACCCTAACGCCTAGATCTAACACTAAATCTAACCTACCGCCTAATCCTAACCTTAAGCCTTAATGCTAACTGTAACCCTGAACCGTAAACCTACCCGTAACCCTTAACACTAACCCTTTCCGTGAACCTTAACCCTGACCCTAACCATTACCCGCACCCAAGCATTTAACCCTGACTCTACCCCTAATCCTTAATGTTAACCCTAACACTAAACCCTAACCCTAAGCCCAACACTTAACCCTAGTCCTATCCCTTAACACTAACCCTAATGCTAACCCCTAAACGTAACCCTCACCGTGACCAGTAAACCTAACCCTAACCTCTAACACAAACCATAGCACATAACTCTAACCCTAAAACTAACCCTAACCCTAACCCTAACCCTAAACCCTAACTCTTAACCTTAACCCTAAGCGTTAACTCTCACGCTAACCTTTAATCCTAACCCTAATCCTAATCTTCAACCCTAAACCTAACACTTAACCCTAACCCTGTACCAAACCCTAACCCCTCATCTTAACCCTAACCGTAAACCTCAACCCTAAACCAGAGAGTAACCGTTAAACCTAAGAGTAACCTTTAACCCTAACCCTAATCCCTAACCCTAAGCCCTCACCCTAACACTAAACTTCATCCTTAACCCTAACAAGAATCCTAACCCTAAATCTAATTCTCAGACTTCTTGCTTTCTTAGAGTTTAGAAAGCCTGCAATCCTCCCATGCCATGCGTGAAAGGAGGCTCTACCACTGTGTCCTGCATGAAACCCACGGGCCCACACCCAGAGTATGATAGAGTGGGTTCCCGGGTACAATCCCAGCCCCCTAAATTCCCCCGGCCCACCTAATGCAGACAGGGCCCGTGCGCTAAGCATAAACAATACCTTTAACAGATAACCCTAACCCCGAACATAACACCCAACCCTGTTCCTATTTCTCCCCTTAACACGTAAATCTCACCGTGCGCCTTACTTTAACCTCTTATCCTAACGTTAATGCATAACCCATTTCCTGAGAACAACCCCTATCCCATAATTCTAACGCTATATCCTAGTCATCACTGTGACACCTAATCCCTAACCCTAATTCCAAACCGCTAACCCTAACTGTAACCCTACCTACAACCCTAACACTGACAGTAACACTTACTTCTAACCCCAACGCTATGCCTAACAAAAACCCTAACCCTTCACACTAACCCCTAAGCCTTACCCTAACCCTTAACCCTAATCCTAATCCTAACCATTAAACCTAACCCTAGCTCTTAAAGCTAACCCTAAACCTTACCCTCACGACTAGACCTAACCCTGACACTAACCTAACACTTAACCCTAACCAGAACCCCTAAAGCTAACCCTGAACCCTATGCCTAACCCTAGCAGTAAACTTTAACCCTAAACCTAAGCCCAACCCGTAACCCTAATCCTATCCTTTTACCCTAAAACTAACCCCTAAACCTAACCCCTATACCTCACCCTAACTCTAACCCCAATCCTAATTCTAACCATACCCCTTCATAAAACACTAACTCCTAACCGCTAACCTTAACACTAACCAAAAACCCTAATCACTAATCCCTAACCCTAACGCTTAACCTTTACCCTAACTGTTAAACCACATCCTAAATCTTAACACTGACCCTAACCTTAACCTTTAACTCTAAGCCTAACCCTTAACCCTACAGTAAGGAAGACCCTTAATGCTAATGGGATTCCTTATCCCTAACCCTAACACTACAGCTAAAAATAACCCTAACCTTTGATCCTTAAAAAAACCCCTAACACTTACTTTAACCCCAAACCCTAACCCTAATCCTAAGCATTAAACCTAACCCTATCTCTTAACCCTAACGCTAGCCCTTACCCTAACGCCTAGATCTAACCCTAAATATAACCTACCGCCTAATCCTAACCTTAAGCCCTAATGCTAACTCTAACCCTGAACCCTAAACCTACCCATAACCCTTAACGCTAACCCTATGCGTGAACCTTAACCCTGACCCTAACCATTACCCGCACCCAAGCATTTAACCCTGACCCTAACCCTAATCCTTAATGATAACCCTAACACTAAACCCTAACCCTAATTCCAACACTTAACCCTAATCCTATCCCTTAACCCTAACCCTAACCCTAACCCTAATGCTACCCCCTAAACGTAACCCTAACCGTGACCAGTAAACCTAAACCTAACCTCTAACACAAACCATAGCACATAACTCTAACCCTAAAACTAACCCTAACCCTAAACCTAACCCTAAACCCTAACTCTTAACCTTAACACTAAGCCTTAACTCTCACCCTAACCTTTAATCCTAACCCTAATCCTAATCTTCAACCCTAAACCTAACACTTAACCCTAACCCTGTACCAAACCCTAACCCCTCATCTTAACCCTAACCGTAAACCTCAACCCTAAATCAAAGTGTAACCGTTAAACCTAAGAGTAACCTTTAACCCTAACGCTAAGCCCTAACCCTAAGCCCTTATCCTAACACTAAACTTCATCCTTAACCCTAACCATAATCCTAACCCTAAATCTAATTCTCAGACTTCTTGCTTTCCTATAGTTTAGAAAGCCTGCAATCCTCCCATGCCATGCGTGAAAGGAGGCTCTACCACTGTGTCCTGCATGAAACCCACGGGCCCATACCCAGAGTATGATAGAGTGGGTTCCCGGGTACAACCCCAGCCCCCTAAACTCCCCCCGCCCGCCTAATGCAGACAGGGCCCATGCGCTAAGCATAAACAATACCTTTAACAGATAACCCTAACCCTGAACATAACACCCAACCCTGTTCCTATTTCTCCCCTTAAAACGTAAACCTCCCCGTGCGCCTAACTTTAACCTCTTATCCTAACGTTAATGCATAACCCATTTCCTGAGAACAACCCCTATCCCATAATTCTAACCCTATCTCTAGTCATCACTGTGACACCTAATCCCTATCCCTAATTCTAAACCGCTAACCCTAACTGTAACCCTACCTACAACCCTAACACTGACAGTAACCCTTACTTCTAACCCCAACGCTATGCCTAACAAAAACCCTAACCCTTGACCCTAACCCTTCACCCTAACCCCTAAGCCTTACCCTAACCCTTAACCCTAATCCTAATCCTAACCATTAAACCTAACCCTAGCTTTTAAAGCTAACTCTAAACCTTACCCTCACGACTAGACCTAACCCTGACACTAACCTAACACCTAACACTAAACAGAACCCCTAAAGCTAACCCTGAACCCTAACCCTAACCCTAGCAGTAAACTTTAACCCTAAACCTAAGCCCAACCCGTAACCCTAATCCTATCCTTTTACCCTAAAACTAACCCCTAAACCTAACCCCTATACCTCATCCTAACTCTAATCCCAATCCTAATTCTAACCATACCCCTTCATAAAACACTAATTCCTAACCGCTAACCCTAACACTAATCAAAAACCCTTATCACTAATCCCTAACCCTAACGCTTAACCTTTACCCTAACCGTTAACCCTCACCCTAAATCTTAACACTGACCCTAACCTTAACCTTTAACTCTAAGCCTAACCCTTAACCCTACAGTAAGGAAGACCCTTAATGCTAATGGGATCCCTTATCCCTCACCCTAACACTACAGCTAAAAATAACCCTAACCTTGGATTCTTAAACCTAACCCCTAACACTTATTTTCACCCCAAACCCTAACCCTAATCCTAAGCATTAAACCTAACCCTATCTCTTAACCCTAACGCTAGCCCTTACCCTAACGCCTAGAACTCACCCTAAATCTAACCTACCGCCTAATCCTAACCTTAAGCCCTAATGCTAACACTAACCCTGAACCCTAAACCTACCCGTAACCCTTAACACTAACCCTATCCGTGAACCTAACCCTGACCCTAAC